>NC_090194.1:567500-615000 GCF_024679245.1 Pseudorasbora parva
AGCGGACTGCAAAGGGTCCCTGAACCCCAAAACCAATTTACAGCTCAGCCAGTCACGGCGCTCACACTCGCTGGTGCCATGGAAACGCACCGCTGTGTTTAAAAGCGAGAATGATGATGGCGTCCCGAGCGAATATCCGGAGCAGAACTGGCCGTATCCCGAGCGGGTTATCCGTTTCAGGAGGTGTGAAGTTCGGCGTGCTTCTCGGATATTTCTCATACATGAACTGCTAGGCATGTGGCGGCATCACATTTCCATATTGCTGGAATTCCCAAAGCTTTTTATCGCGATTTATATCATTGTGGACCGTTATACGATATTACCGCGGTATATGTTATTATAGCGGTCATACGGTTTCAGGAGGTTTGAAGTTAGGCGTGTTTTACTGAGATATTTCTCATACACACTGAGCAAGAGCTGCTAGCCATGTGGCGGCATCACATTTGCACATTGCGTTAATAGCTGAAGCTATATAGGTATATCGTATTATCGCGGTATAAAGCTCATAGTAATGCCTTATTCTGCATCCCTTAATCCGACCCAATACCTAAACTTAAACGCTACAAAAACTACCTTACTAACATTAATAAGCAGTAAATTAGGAGTTTATGAGGCAGAAGTCGGAGTTAATAGAGAATATGTGCTCCCCATACTAAAGTGTGAATCTTTTAGAGGTTTAAAATAAGAAGCGCCGACAGAACCTTTTCTTCTAAGAGTGAAGCTAACCTCTAATAATCGGTACAGTAGAAAGTGCATTCTAAAAATCTGACGAAATATTCCTGGTATTGAATCAACCTGTCCTCCAAAAAAATACGACTCTATAGGTCGTTTTTCAAGCTCCTTATTACGACCTATATTTACGTTTTAAAGTCATGCGCCCTCTAGCTGGAGTAAAAATAATGACAGTGTCGCGTTACGTCTGACGTCATGACTGTCAGTACCGATAAAACTGCGTGTTCATTTTAATGTCTGGATTTTTACCACCATTTGTCATTTTTCCATTTAGCAAAAATATTTTGTTTTAATTTACAACTACAGCCACTCCTTCCCTAAACCTACCCAGTGAGTTATAGTCACACACACATTATGAGCACATGTGTTGAACTCACGATCGCATGATCACATGTTGGTGGTGTGTAGTGCAATGCTTTACCAACTGAGCTCTGCAAAAGCTGAAACATTACACAGATAAAAGAGAAAAATGCTTTAAAATGAAAGTGTCCTGCTGTCGATAGGAGCACAACTGTAGTGAACGCTCCTATGGGCCGTATTTAAAGGACGTGACGAACGACCTGTTGGCGTAGTGGTTGGAGGACATGTTGTGTGAAATGTTTGAGTTGTATGTTGTGTTCCTCAGGGCTCTCAGCACAGCGGCTCATCTCTGACCTCCACTAAAGTCTGCAGTCTGGAAGAGGAGGACGTGTGTGTGAGCGACGGTGAGAACGCTTTACACACATACAGCCAAACCACACACACACATGACGTTTCTCTAGTGTGTGAGGACAGTACAGTTCATTCATGATGTGAGGAGACCTGGGACATATTACACTCTTCATACAGTGACTAAAACTGATAACAATCAAAATGATTCCCACACTGTCCCCTGAGCATGTTTGGCTATTCTTTAATCGCTAATGTGACCTTTGACCCCACTCATTGGTTGAGCTAATTACCCAATCATGTTCTTAATTCGAACAGCTGATTGGTTGATAGTAATCCATTACATCCCATAAGTTATCTGACGTGATCAGGATGAGTTTAGTTCTCCTCATGTTTTATTACCCTTTTCTAAACTGTAGAGAATAAACTGTGATAATGTGAGAAAGGATGAAGGTGTCTGCATATATTTTGGTTTGATTTTTTTTCTTTTTGTGAAATAGATTTTTACATTTTGTTGTATAAATTGGAGTAATTTTGAGTTTTTATTTTATTTTTCTATTTAGCTTAAAATGATCATTTTAGGACTTAAACTTAAATCAAACTTAAACAAAAATGAGAAATTTTGCTTTGGCTACTAAATGGATTATTATTTTTTTTAAAGCTAATGTTTGTGTTTTTTATGGAAGCTTGTTTTTCTCCTCACAATTCTGACGTTATATCTAGCTATTGCATGTTTTAAAGTCACAAAGTTTTTTATTTCATCTTTAGCAAAAACAATTTTTTAAAGAGTTTTATCTTTAGTTAAGAACAGCATCTGTAGGTTTGGACCATTTCTAAATCCATGGGAGATAAATGCATTGAAAGAGATCAGGAGTTTGTGCTGTTCGGGAAGAGTGATGGTCTGCAGATACGGCAGGTTAATGAACGCATTAATGAGACTAATGACAGCTTTACAGTGTGTGCAGTGAAGGCTCAGGTGTTCATTATACAGTCACTTCCCCTTCAGTGTGCACGTGTGGCGAAACCACTGCCAGTGGGGTGAGAAAAATAATCTTATTTAATAATAATAATAATAATAATAATAATATATTTTATTTGTAAAGCCCTTTTCATAGTCAAAAACAATCCCAAAGTGCTACACATAAAACAAATAAAACAAAATTAAAAACCGGAAAGAACACACACACACACAAAAAAAAAGTTAGCAAAAAGTAAAACATGCTTGTTTAAACAGAAAGGTTTTTAGTTCTCTCTTGAAAGAGTCTATGGCTTGAGGAGCCCTTAGGTTTTCTGGAAGGGAATTCCAGAGACGCGGTGCGGCTGGGCAGAAGGCTCGATCCCCCATAGTGCGGAGCGTAGCTCTGGATGGTTGAAGAAGGGCTTTGTTTCCAGAACGGAGGTTGCGTGAAGAGTTTTGTGTTGCGACGAGTAGTTCCTTTAAGTGGGGGGGTGTGTTTCTGTGGATGCATTGATGGGTGATGCAAGTGTGGGACGGAGACAAGAAAGATTTCAATCAGAAACAAGCGCAAAAAATGCTCTTCTTACTCTTACTCTTCTTACTCTTATAGTACAAATTATTGTCTTGTTTTGGGGAAAAATAACTCAAAATGAAGAGAGTTTTTGCTTAAAATAAGATAAATAATCTGCCAATGGGGTGAGAAAAATAATCTTAATTCAAACAGAAAACAAGATTATTTACCTTAATCTTAATTTTGAGTTATTTCCCCCCAAAACAAGACAATTACTGATGTTTGGACTAGAAACAAGACAAAAATACTGAGTAAGAAGAGCATTTTTTGCAGTGTGATTATTTTTCTCACCCCATTGGCAGATCATTTCGCCTGTTTTAAGCCAAAACTCTCTTAATTTTGATATTATTTTCAACAAAACAAGAAAAAATATCTCATGTCGTTTTACTGATCTAGTAAATGCATCTTGATTTAAGAATTGTTAGATATTTAGACTGGAAACAAGACAGAATGCCTGAGTAAGAAGAGCATTTTTTGCAGTGTGTTTATCGTGGAGTTTCTCAAACTAGGGATGGATTCAGATTCAGATTCTCGCTCTAATATTCCTCTTCTTCTTCTTCCACAGCTGAGCCCTCGGAGGAGACGCCGATGCCCGCGGTCCCGAGCTCCATTTCAGATCGGTATAAAGTGGGCCGAATGATCGGCGATGGGAACTTCGCGGTGGTCCATGAGTGTGTGGAGATCTCGAACGGCAGGGCGTACGCTCTGAAGATCATCAATAAAGGCAAATGCAGAGGGAAGGTGAGATGCGGAAGCATTGTGATGTGCTCAGTGGGCTTGTTTCATATGTGTGTGATGATTTCAGAGCTGGACAGTAACTAAGTTCATTTACTTGATTTACTTAAGACATTTCTCCGAAAAAAATGGCGTTTGGGGGTAAATGTGTGTTATTTTGGCGAGGTTGCTGCTAAAATTGGCATTCCTGGGTCTATATATCCCATAATTGAGGTCGCTTCAACCCGCAGACATGGAAAACAACCGGTGGGAAAACCGCAGACTTGGCAACACAGTGCAGTTGAGCTCTTTTGACATTTATAACGTTATGCGTCGCTCCGCTGCTCTGATTGGTTGTCGGTCTGTCCAATCGAGGTCTTT
The DNA here is from genome assembly GCF_024679245.1 of Pseudorasbora parva. NCBI lineage: Eukaryota > Metazoa > Chordata > Actinopteri > Cypriniformes > Gobionidae > Pseudorasbora > Pseudorasbora parva. Next base: position 571,505 of record NC_090194.1, read on the forward strand.
CCTGGTTGGGTTAAACACGCCCCATAATCACAGCCCAATGAGCATCAGACTCATATTCTGACTGGAGCTGAGGATGACCACGGCAGGCTACAGATATACTGCATTGATACACTACTGATAATGAACAAAGGACCTTTTTGTCCACCAAATATCACAGTTGATGGGAAATTTGTAACAGTACAAAGCTGTTGTTTTCCCAGATCTGGACAGTAACAGCTCATTTACTCGAGTCCTGTACTTAAGCACACTTTGTGCTTTTCTGTAAACTTCTGACTTTAACTTCACTCCATCTGAAAGACAAATATCGTCCTCGTTACTCCACTACATTTCTATCAAGGTCCTCGAAGTGGAAAGTCGTTTCTGTCGCCGCTTTGAAAGTCAGTGATGATTTTTTTCTTCTTTTAAAGGTGTTTGGGTTTTTGCAGAAAGCCTTTCAGGAATCACTCTTGTAGAGTCTCGTGAAGTTCAATGATTTCACAGCATTTATTAAACACTGATTTATAGTTTAGAGCAAAATGGAAGAAGACGGATGTCCAAATGCTCATTTAGTGGAGGATTGACATAAACAAAGTTGATTCTGTCTTCAGTGAAGGTGAACAGTGTGAGAATATCAGATGTGTATCAGTGTATTGGATCCGTGCATTCGGCCTTAAAGTGACAGCAGCTTTGTAACTTTTCTACAAGTATTTAAATGAGTTTAAGTTAGTCGTATGCTAGTGTGTCAGATGGAGCGTCACTGACTGGCTTAAACCATGATGGCATAATGTGCATTTAGACAACTATAATACAATAATGCGGCGACATAAAGAAGGACATTTACTTTTGATACTTAAGTACTTTTGAAAACAAATACTTCTGTACTTTTACTCCAGTAAAAATCAGTTTTTACAACGTTTACTTGTAACAGAGTAATATTAGACCAGCAGTGCTGTTACTTTTACTCAGGTAATTAAGTTGTGTACTTTGTCCACCCCTACACACACTCACTCACTCACTCACTCACTCATACACACACACACACACACACACACACACACACACACACACACACACACACACACACACACACACACACACACACACACACACACACACACACACACACACACACACACACACACACACACACACACACACCAGTAGTACTGTTACTCCAGTAATGAAGTTGTGTTTGTCCACCTCCGGATGATTTATTCTTGTGTTTTTCTCCTGCGCAGGAGCACATGATCCAGAATGAGGTGGCGATCCTAAGAAGAGTAAAGCATCCGAACATCGTGCTGCTGATCGAGGAAATGGACACGTACAGTGAGCTCTACCTGGTCATGGAGCTCGTAAAGGTGTGTAGCATTTTAAGTGTGAGTGTTCACTTTCAGACTCTAGGGGGCGCTATTACACATCTCCTGAATGAGCACAGAATCTCCTGATCAAAACACATGCGAGTAAGACGCAGAAACAAGCGATCGCATGTAATCATATGCATATGTAAATAACGTGACATTAAACATCATATAAATCAAAACGATCTAATGTTCCTGAATGAGATGTGGAGCCAGGACTGAAGCATTCGAGGTGTAGATGGACTCGATCTGAGTTTAAATCTCAAAATCTGATCTGGAGTCAGTTTTTCACACACACCTGATTTTCTCAGCTTTTGGTTCAAAATGTTGCTTTTTTATGAAACTTACTCATATTCAAGTGTTGATAGAAAAGGAATGCATGAAGCTAGAATAAAACGTGTTTAAAAAAAGAGGATCAGCTCTTTCTTTTGATTGCATGCTCAGATATTCATAAAACATTTACATTTATGCATTTAGCAGATGCTTTTATTCAAAGCGACTTACAACTGCACAGCAAACAGTGCTCTTCTTACTCAGTGTAAGGTGAAGGTTTGTACGAGAACAGTCTGAACTGTGGATGTGAGTCAGTCTGTAGGTGAGCAATCATCGCTCCATACACACACTTCTACACAACACACACTCTTCACACTCTTCTTACTCAGTCATTTTGTCTTGTTTCCAGTCCAAATATCTAACAATTCTTAAATCAAGATGCATTTACTAGATCAGTAAAACGACACAATTGTCCTTGTTTTCTTAAAAATAAAATCAAAGTGAGTTTTTGCTTAAAACAGGCAAAATGATCTGCCAATGGGGTGAGGAGAATAATCTGATTTCTGATTGAAATCTTGTTTCTTGTTTCCGTCCCAAACAGAAATAAGATTATTTTTCTCACCCATAAATCTCTCTTTTCATTTTGATATTTTCCCCCAGAAAACAAGAAAAAATATCTCGTCATTTTACTGATCTAGTAAATGTATCTTGATTAAATCCAAAGTTTTGGACATTACTCAGAGTAGCATAAAATATTCAATGGGCTGATCAATTTGTGTGAAAATGGTCAAAAACTCTCGCAGTGGCTGGAAACTTTTTTTTTTTTTTAAACGCCGGCGGGGAAAGAGTTAAAGGTGAAAACATGCAAATATAAACTCCAGGTTTACACACGTGTTGTGTATGATGTTCAGCGCCGATGGGTCGGTGTAATGGCCAGCTGTTATTTTCAGCTCCTGCTCCACTTACTCGACTCTTTGAGGGGATTTCTGATTTCTGCCACGCGAACGGCAAACCAGGCCACCGGCGGTGGATAAACTCCTCGAGATCGAGAAAACTCTTGTGATGCAATCATGTTGTGTGTGTGTGTGGAAACACACTTTTGGTTCTGAACATCCTATCATTGTATCACAGCTGTTTACACTGCAAAAAATGCTCTTCTTACTTAGTATTTTTGTCTTGTTTCTGGTCAAAATATCTAAAAAATATTAAAATAAAAAACATTTACTTGACAAAGCAAAAATTATTGTCTTGTTTTGGGAAAAAAACGAGTCTCAAGACTTTGCTTTTTTCCCATTCCACCGCCTTGTGTCGCATTTTAAAATGCAAAAATCGTGAACTGGCCTTTATTAAAGGCTTATTTCAGCCATTAGCAGGGGCGTAGCCGTCTTTTCAGAAGTGAGGGGGACAGAAATGTCGTAATACCATTTATTTATTTTTGGACCAATATAATTTATCGCATCTCTTGCTTTTAATTGGGCAAGATATCAAATACACTGCTGAACAATAACCACTAATTAATATCTATAATATTATTCTCCTATTTTTTGTGCCAATTTTATGATTGGGTTATATACTACAACCCCCCACCCCCCACCCCACCCATGGCGATTAGCATAATGATCAATGGTCGTGCTCCATATCCCCCTTAGACAAGAGATTTATGCATATTATTTCTGGAAAAAATCCTCCAATTACATATCCTCCAGGCTCAATTCTGGGTGAACTATCCCTTTAAAGTGACAGCAGCCTAGTACACCGTTAATGTTAAAAAGGGTTAGTTCACCCAAAAATGAAGATGATGTCATTAACTCCTCCCCCTCATGTGGTTGGACACCCGTCAGACCTTCGCTCATCTTCAGAACACAGATGAAGATATTTTAGTGTAAAGCTGAGAAAGGGTCGTTATTTTGATTTTCGCGCACAATAACTATTCTCGCCGCTTCATAAAGTGATTGTCCAGCCGCTGTAGTGAGATGGGCTGTGTGTCGATGTGTTTAGGGCCTTTATGGGTCTTGAGAGTGGGAATGGACTGAAGGCCAATGGAGGCCTATCTGAAGCCTTTCTCAGCTTTACACTAAAATATCTTCATCTGTGTTCTGAAGATGAACGAAGGTCTGACGGGTGTCCAACCACATGAGGGGGAGGAGTTAATGACATCATCTTCATTTTTGGGTGAACTAACCCTTTAATGAGTGACAGTAGCCTAATACACCGTAAATGTTAAATTACACAATAATTACTCCCTTCTCTTGGCTGAATAACTTAATACAGGGATGAAGGTTATTAAATTTCTCTTTGTTCTTATTTTTAGGGAGGAGATCTGTTTGATGCCATCACCTCTGCCAACAGATACACGGAGCGGGACGCCAGTGGCATGCTGTACAACCTGGCCAATGCCATCAAATACTTACACAGCCTTAACATCGTCCACCGGGACATCAAGCCAGAGAACCTTTTGGTAAGATATCAGCTCTAGTCAGAATATGAGTCTGATGCTCATTGGGCTGTGATTATGGGATGTTTCAACCCAACCAGGAAAGACCTCGATTGGACAGACCGACAACCAATCAGAGCAGCGGAGCGACGCATAACGTTATAAATGTCAACAGAGCTCAACTGCACTGTGTTGCCAAGTCTGCGGTTTTCCCACCGGTTGTTTTCCATGTCCGCAGGTTGAAGCGACCTCAATTATGGGATATATAGACCCAGGAATGCCAATTTTAGCAGCAACCTCGCCAAAATAACACACATCTACCCCCAAACCCCATTTTTTTCCCGGAGAACTCCCCCGAGAAGCTATTGGGCTTGTTTTGGGCTAGTAGTTGGAGGATTTGGTTGTAAACACTTGGCAACCCTGTCTGCACGTGCGCTGGAATAAACGTTAGAAGATAAAGACGAGTGTAAGCAAACTTTGCCGGTGTTGTAAAAACTGAATTTAAGGACACACACAGCACTTCCCAACACGATCATCATTACTGAGAGACATAGTGAAGGTGATGCAGATACGAACAAGCTCTCCGTTTAGGATTAGAGCAAACTCAACCCAATGATTACACTTCTGACGATCATCTGTCCATCATCGGCTAAAGCCCGTCTAAAGATTGAAATCTTGTTTCTTGTTTCCGTCCCAATCAGAAATAAGATTAACTACTATAACTAATTTGATATTTTTCCCCAGAAAACAAGAACAAATATCTTATGTAATTTTACTGATCTAGTAATTGCATCTTGATTTAAGAATATTTAGATATGTGGACTGGAAACAAGACAACATTTCTAAGTAAGAAGAGCATTTTTTGCAGTGTGAAGAGTGTGTGTTGTGTAGAGGAAGTGTGTGTATGGAGCGATGATTGCTCACCTACAGACTGACTCACATCCACAGTTCAGACTGTTCTCGTACAAACCTTCACCAGACATCATTCATGAATCAGAGGCTCATCCTCCGAGGATTAAAGACGGAAGTGTGGCTTATTAAAGGGATAGTTCATGTCCGACATGTAGGTGTGTGTGTTTCTTCAGGAGAACACAAATGAAGATGTTTAACTCAGCTGTTGCTCGTATAATGCATGTCAATGGGGTGTATTTCTATGAGAGAAAAAACACACAGACATACGAGTCCATATTAAACCCTGAGGCTCGCGGAGACACACTGATGAGCCGAAGACCCGAAGCGATCGCTTTCTGCCAGAAACACAACAGTATCTGTGTTATTTTATACCTCATATCAGACGAATCTCATCTAGTGTTCCCATCACGTTTTAGAGACAATCCTGTTATCATCCTCATGTGAACTTCAGTCAACGTCAATCTGTGAGAACGGTGACGGCACGCAAGCCTCTCGTGTTTAATCTGGTTTTTCTTTAGAAAATGGCCGCCAAATGACTCGCCTAATGCCACTCATAATACATCGCTTTTAGTCATTTCTGATCATTTCGATAACGTTTTCATCCGCACAGATGGAAAGCGAAGCAATATCTGAATACATCTGCACTCATTTGCATACATTTCCAAAATGTAAATCTGAACTTTGGATAAAGCAAATTCCTCTTTCACACAAATGTACACACTGCACCTTTAAGCCCCGTTTATGAGCTGTGGAGTTCGTCTGTAAATGCTGTGGATCTTATCAGGAACATCAGTTTCTCAAACGCATTCCAGAAAGAGCTGAAGAGAATCGCTTGAAGAAGCATGCATGTCAAACACATGAGGTTTTTTCATAATGCATCACTTTACATATTATATAACTGCAGACTAAAGCCAGCCAAGCTTAGATGCTCAATGGATTCAGTTCATTTTTAGCATCCGTGGAATCTGGGTTAAAGACATCACACTGCAGAAAATGCTCTTCTTACTTAGTATTTTTCTCGTTTCCAGTCTAAACATCTAAAAATTCTTACATCAAGATGCATTTACTAGATCAGTAAAATGACATATGGGGTGAGAAAAATAATCTTGTTTTCTGTTTGAGTTAAGATTATTTTTCTCACCTCATTGGCAGATTATTTATCTTATTTTAAGCAAAAACTCTCTTCATTTTGAGTTATTTTCCCCAAAACAAGACAATTACTTTTGCTTGTCTAGTAAATACTTCTTGTCTTAAGAACTTTTAGATATTTGGACCAGAAACAAGACAAAAATACTGAGGAAGAAGAGCGTTTTTTGCAGTGTGCATATTTCTGTGCTCACCTTGTTTTTTTTTTGAGAGCTGTAATATAATATTTTTGAGCGCTCTAATGCGGTTCTTCGCTCTTTATTGGCAGGTTTACGAGCATCAAGACGGCAGTAAATCTCTGAAGCTGGGCGACTTCGGCCTGGCCACGGTGGTGGACGGACCCCTGTACACCGTCTGCGGGACGCCCACATATGTAGCACCAGAGATTATCGCAGAGACCGGGTGAATATTTCAGCACGTTTGCTCAAATCTGGCTCATTTTCATGAACTCGTGTGATGTTGTGATTGTTATAATCGGCAGAGGTGGACAAACTACACAACTTCATTACTTGTGCAGTGCTGCAGGTCAAATATTACTCCATTACAAGTGAAAGCTGTAAAAACTGATTTTTACTGGAGTAAAAATACAGAAGTATTTGTTTTCAAAAGTACTTCAGTATCAAAAGTAAATGTCCTTCTTTATGTCGCCGCATTATTGTATTATAGTTGTCTAAATGCACATTATGCCATCATGGTTTAGGCCAGTCAGTGACGCTCCATCTGACACACTAGCAGACGACTAACTTAAACTCATTTAAATACTTGTAGAAAAGTTACAAAGCTGCTGTCACTTTAAGGCCGAATGCACGGATCCAATACACTGATACACATCTGATATTCTCACACTGTTCACCTTCACTGAAGACAGAATCAACTTTGTTTATGTCAATCCTCCACTAAATGAGCATTTGGACATCCGTCTTCTTCCATTTTGCTCTAAACTATAAATCAGTGTTTAATAAATGCTGTGAAATCATTGAACTTCACGAGACTCTACAAGAGTGATTCCTGAAAGGCTTTCTGCAAAAACCCAAACACCTTTTAAAGAAGAAAAAAATCATCACTGACTTTCAAAGCTGCGACAGAAACGACTTTCCACTTCGAGGACCTTGATAGAAATGTAGTGGAGTAAAGAGGACGATATTTGTCTTTCAAATGGAGTGAAGTTAAAGTCAGAAGATTACAGAAAGAATAATACTCCAGTAAAGCACAGAGACTCAAACAGTGAACTTCAGTACAGGACTCGAGGAAATGAGCCGAGGGACTGTCCAGCTCTGATGGTCAGATGATTGAGAGTTATATATTGAGCTAAAACTAACTCTTGTTTCGTTTGCTGTTGGAGGTATGGCCTTAAGGTGGACATCTGGGCCGCTGGAGTCATCACTTATATTCTCCTCTGTGGCTTTCCTCCATTTCGTGGGTAAGTTCAGTGTGCAGTTTAATGCTTTTCAAAGTGGTTTTAAATTTATGAGTAGAAAAGAGGTTTGCATGTCAAAGATTAACTCCAACATGTAGGTGTGTGTGTTTCTTCAGGAGAACACAAATGAAGATTTTTAACTCAACCGCTGCTGTGTCGGTCATATAATGATGTGAATGGGGAACAATTCTATGAGAGCAAAACAAACATGCTTAGACAACACACACACAGAGCCCTGTGGCTCATGACCACACACTGATGACAACACACACACACACACACACACAGAGCCCTGTGGCTCATGACCACACACTGATGTCTGAAGACACGAACCCATCGGTTTGTGTGAGAAATCGAGCCGTATTTATATCATTGTTTACCTCAAATACAACGCTATATCCAACAGCCTTCACACACTTCACTTCCGGTAAGGTCAATAATACTCGATCTGCTGTAGTTTACGAGATTCACTTCTGGCGTTGGCGTAAACTACACCAGATCGTGTATTATTGACCTTACCGGAAGTGAAGTGTGTGAAGGCTGTTGGATATAGCGTTGTATTTGAGGTAAACAATGATATAAATACGGCTCGATTTCTCACACAAACCGATCGAGTTTTAGACTTATCTTCAGATTTGAAATATAACATATAAGCATGTTTGTTTTGCTCTCCTAGAATTGTTCCCCATTCACATCATTATATGACCGACACACAGCAGCGGTTGAGTTAAAATCTTCATTAGTGTTCTCCTGAAGAAACACACACACCTACATGTGGATGCCCTGGGGGTCAGCAGATCAACATCAGGCTCATTATTGGCTCAACTATCGCTTTAAATACATTCTCACTGAGTAATGTAATCAAAGCCTGAGGTTATGTAAGGTGTTCTGGCGCCTCCCTGTGGCTGTGTGTGGTACTGTCCATGTTGATTTATATGTAATGTGAAGTCTCTGTATTCCAGGAGCTCTGAGGATCAGGAAGCTCTGTTTGACCAGATCCTGCTGGGACAGTTAGACTTCCCTCCGCCGTACTGGGACAATGTGTCCGACTCAGCCAAAGTAAGACTTCCTTTGGGATAAGTAATGATCAGGGGATTTAAAAAAAGGCAAATAATATTGTGGGGTTTTTAAAAGCAATGTAATATATGAAAGGCGATGCACTGCAAAAAATGCTCTTCTTACTCAGTATTTTTGTCTTGTTTCTAGTCCAAATGTCAAAAATTCTTAAAACAAGAAGTATTTACTAGACAAGCAAAAGTAATTGTCTTGTTTTGGGGAAAATAACTCAAAATGAAGAGAGTTTTTGCTTAAAATAAGATAAATAATCTGCCAATGGGGTGAGATAAATAATCTTAATTCAAACAGAAAACAAGTGAAGTGTTTTACTGTCTGGAAATTATGCTGAAAAATCATCTTTTCTTCAGAATAAATTACATTTTAAAATATTTTAAAACAGTTATTTTAAATAATGATAATTTTTAGAACATTACTGGTTTTACAGTTTTTTTATTAATTAAATTAAAATAAAGCAATTTAATAATTGCTTTATTTTTTATTATTATGGCATTATTAATGGTGTGTGTGTGTGTGTGTGTGTGTGTGTCCTCAGGCTCTGATTGTGTCGATGCTGCAGGTGGAAGTGGATCAGAGATACTCGGCTCTGCAGGTTCTGGACCATCCCTGGGTCACTGTGAGTAAAGCACACTCCACACACACGCCATACTCATAAAGCCTCACACACGCCATACTCATAAAGCCACACACACTCCATACTCATAAAGCCACACACACAGTTTAATGACTGCTGTAACTGATGATCAATATTTCAGAACGACGGTCTGTCAGAGAACGAGCTCCAGCTGTCTGTGGCCGGGAAGATCAAGAAGCACTTCAACACCGCAGGAGAGTCTGTGCTGACGGTGAGACTCCTGAACACACACACACACACACACACACACACACAGATACGGCTGATGTGTGTAATGTTTCTGAGCTCCACTGATTTCTTCTCTTAGCTCGACCATGACTTTTCCATCCAGAGATCCGGGTCGTTGGACTTCTATCAGAACCCGGGAATGTTTTGGATAAGGTAACGCCTGTGTGTGTGTGTGTGTGTGTGTGTATGTGTGAGCACTGAACCCTGCTTATGTCATGATGAGCTACAGCCTGTGTGTGTGTGTTGTGTGAGCACACTGCACAAAATGCTCTTCTTCCTCAGTATTTTTGTCTTGTTTCTAGTCCAAACATCTAAAAATTCTTAAAACAAGAAGTATTTACTAGACAAGCAAAAGTAATTGTCTTGTTTTGGGGAAAAATAACTCAAAATGAAGAGAGTTTTTGCTTAAAATAAGATAAATAATCTGCCAATGGGGTGAGAAAAATAATCTTAATTCAAACAGAAAACAAATTCTGAGTGAGAAGAGCATTTGTTTGCAGTGTGATGGACCTCCGCTAAAGCTCCTCTGTCGTCCTCAGACCTCCGCTCTTGATAAGGAGAGGCAGATTCTCCGATGAAGACGCCACCAGAATGTGATCTCAGCTCCTGATCGCCCAGCCGACCTGTAGCCTCCACATCAGCCTTCTTCCCAATCCCAAATCCTACCACGCCCGAATCGGAAGACTTTCCGGAAGAGGAGAAGCGTTTATGAGGATTCGGAGCGGCGGGACGAACCCAGCCATTTTGTAATCGGATCACACAACGGTGCAGGGAAAATGATGACCGTCAAGAAGGCCATTTCTTCTTTATTTATGGTCATTAGAATAACCTTTTCATTTATTTATACACATTTTCTCTCGAAAAATGTTTTCTGTTGAAGCACCTTAGAAACGTGATGTTTTTATCGGTCCGGTTTCGCTCCAGAAGGAATCCGTAAGGACTGATCCGCTGATTAGCATACAAACAGGCTGAGAATGATCTGATTGGCCGATTCCTGGATTTCTGGACGCACAGCACTTCTTCATACGCGAGATGGGGACCTTGTTTTGTAATCAGTGTAAATAATATAATTTCAATTATTTTGATATTGACAATATATTTCTTTATCTTATCTAGACAATGTAAGTCACATTTAACCATTTTTGCAGTTTTTAAGTATATGGAACATAAGCACAAATGCAAACACAGGGTCAGCTTTTGCACTGCAAAAAATGCGTTTCTTAGTATTTTTGTCTTGTTTTAGTCTAAACATCTAAAAATTCTTACATTAAGAAACATTTACTAGACAAGTACAAATTATTGTCTTGTTTTGGGAAAAATAACTCAAAATGAAGAGAGTTTTTGCCTAAAATAAGATAAATAATCTGCCAATGGGGTGAGAAAAATAATCTTAACTCAAACAGAAAACAAGATTATTTTTCTCACCCCATTGGCAGATTATTTATCTTATTTTAAGCAAAAACTCTCTTCATTTTGAGTTATTTTCCCCAAAACAAGACAATTACTTTTGCTTGTCTAGTAAATGTTTCTTAATGTAAGAATTTTTAGATGTTTGGACTAGAAACACGACAAAAATACTGAGGAAGAAAAGCATTTTTTCAGTGTGGAAAACACAAATGCCGGTTGTTTCTGATTAACTCCATTTCATTAATGCAGGACGTTTATCCAGAGGTCAGAGGTCAGGGTTCCTAAACTATTGTATTCTCTCATTAGTGCATGGAATACATACGGACTCTTACATTATAATTTCAGAAATTATCTTATTAAAAATGCACTATAATCTCAATGTGTTGTTGTGTATTGATGAGCTCTCCTGACCTCTAGGGGGCAATTCGAGGATACACACACTCTGCCCACCTTATTTTTAACGTCGTTTGTAAACAAGGGGGTAATCTAGCGCTCGGAAAGCGTTCCACCCCTAGGGGCTGCCATTGCTAACCAAGCCATCACCTGCTGTTAGCATCCCATTGACTCCCATTCATTTTTGCGTCACTTTGACAGTGAATAACTTTACATCTGAGACGTTTAAAGACTCCATTTGTCCATTGTTTATTTCTAAAGAAACACGACAATGCATAAAAGGCTCCATTACCTTGTATCTTACACTATCGCCCCGCAGAAGCTGTTTTTGTAAAAATAGGCTAACGATTGCGTCATAACCAACGCGACTCTGTCGCACATGTTGAGAAATTACCGTATAGACCTGAGGAGAAGCTCGCAAGCAATCTTTTACTGTCTATGAGACAGTCGGGGGGACGTGGAGACATAAAGTCTGATAAAGTCAAGGGGGAAGAATGGGGAGAAGCCCATAGTGAGCCAAAAGCAACGGGAAAAAATATTTAAACAACGTGATTCAGCTTTCACTTTCTACAACTACTAGAAGACCTTCAGCTGTCCGACAGGAGGCTCACGTCACATCTACGTCTTCAAGCTCAGTCTGAGCCTGCGCAGTTCGCTCAGCCATCAGGAAGTGAGTGCCCCTAGGTTGACTTCATTATTTAGCCGTTGACGTCAATGGGGTCGCTGTGTCCATTTCTTTTACTGTCTATGTTTGTAAAGTAACTCTCATGTTTTTGCTGGTATACACAAGGGGGCGCTATGACATCTGAAAGAGTACTGAATCTCCTGATCAAACACAGGTGAAGAAGAAGAAGCACAAACAAGTGATATATCTGATCATCAACATTAAACAGCATATATATCTAAACTGCCTGATGTTACTGAGTGAAATGAATGCATTTTCCACACTGAATTTTGCTACGTTTATTGTGGGACATTTAATGAAAAATTGTCAACTGTGAGTAAATGAATTTACACTGCAAAAATGCTCTTCTTATTTAGTATTTTCTTTCTTGTTTCCAGTCCAAATATCTAAAATGCTTAAATCACGATTAATTGACTAGATAAGTAAAGCGAAATAACATATTTTGGGTCGCTCTTCCTCCTGCGTCATGTGACCTTTCCGACATGATGATGTCATACACCGAGAAGAACGACCCCGAAGTCGAGCGTTTGAGGTTAAAGTGTATAAATGTGTATTAGTGTAGTAAATGTGTGATGGTTTGTCTGGATCAGACTCTATCCCTCTGGGAGTCTCTGAAGCTCTTCCTCATTGATTTGGACCTTCAGCCGTTGGTTCCCATTGAAGGCCATTATGAGGAGAAAAAAAACGTTTCCACTGAAGATATGAACGTCTTGGATGGGTGGGTGAGGTAATTATCAGGAAATGTAAATTTTTAAGTAAACAAACCCTTTAAGGAAAGTAACATTTAAATGACAATTTTGCTACGATTTTTGCTTGAACACATTTAAATTTTTATTTTAATATTGCAACTTATAAAACTTTAAAAAAATATGTTTCAATTATATGTTGAAAGTAGTGTAGGAAATAGCTAATTTAGGCTGTTGAATGCTTGAATCTGATTAGTTGACGAGCATGCCTAAAGTAGTTCCAGGCAGGTCTCAACCGCATTACAGTTCCATTTCACTCCGCCGAGGGATTTCAAAGGTAAGAAATCCAAGCAAAGATTGTAAACAGGATATAAAACAGTAATTATTTCCATGGTTTTCTCACAAAATTACGTTTAATTATGTATCAAACGCATACTCTCTCCAGCTCTCCCACTCAAACACACTCGCGCGCACGCACACACACACACACACACACACACACGCGCGCGTGTTGTAAGCGCGGCTCTTACGATTTTATCAGTAAAATAATTTAAAGCTACATGACATTTTACACTAGCGAGGTAATAAAGACGGCGTTTTCACAGTTCCGTGTGTGTACACGCTGCCGAAGACTGAAGAAAGACACCGACTGAGCCGAGGTAACACACACACACACACACACACACACGCACGCACGCACGCACGCGGGCTGTAGCTCTTAACACATGGTTCAGGACTCTCTCTCTCTCTCTCTCTCTCTCTCTCTCTCTCTCTCTCTCTCTCTAATTACTCACTGTATCATAACAGATTTTTTCATATGACATTTTCTAAAGGGGGTGGAGTGGGGTAAGATGAGCCATGTTTTACTTATGTGGTCCTCAAGATTAAAACTAAATAAAATTAAGCAGAAGTGCAATGAAAGCATCTGGAGTAATTTCAGGATTTTTGCTGTCGTTTTAAATGACCAACATACATCTCTGACAAAGGGTTTTAAAAAATATGTCTGTTCCTGTGGCTCAGTTTACCCCAGCATAGGGGTAAGTTGATCCAGTCAGTGGGTCAGTTGCACCATCGATTGAATTGATTGAATCTGAAATAAAGTAATGCAGTATGTCAGTTTTTAGAGCACAGATTAAGGTTTATGAAAATCTGCATCTATGAGAAGCTTTTCCATGTGGGAGGACGCGGTGAAGTGAAACAACTTACCTTAAAAACAAAACGTTCGCCGATATCTCCGGACTGGAGGAACGCATGTGCTTCAAAAGTTGTGCGGTGGAAGAGGGCGCTTGTGCAAACAATATATCTTCGATCAAACTTGTACCTTAGGGTGTTTTCAAATGTACCAACGGTACCCGGACCGTTATCAGTGTACCAGAATATTTGACTTCGCCACGATAATTATTAAATCATTTCTGGATGAGGGATGTTTAGATCGTCGTTTTTTGATGATGTATAGATGGTCGTTTTTTTGATGATGTTTAGATCGTCGTTTTTTGATGATGTATAGATCGTCGTTTTTTTGATGATGTATAGATGGTCGTTTTTTTGATGATGTATAGATGGTCGTTTTTTTGATGATATATAGATGGTCGTTTTTTGATGATGTACAGATGGTCGTTTTTTTTGATGATGTATAGATGGTCGTTTTTTTGATGATGTATAGATGGTCGTTTTTTTGATGATGTATAGATCGTCGTTTTTTTGATGATGTATAGATGGTCGTTTTTTTGATGATGTATAGATGGTCGTTTTTTTGATGATGTATAGATGGTCGTTTTTTTGATGATATATAGATGGTCGTTTTTTGATGATGTATAGATGGTCGTTTTTTGATGATGTATAGATGGTCGTTTTTTGATGATGTATAGATGGTCGTTTTTTGATGATATATAGATGGTCGTTTTTTGATGATGTATAGATGGTCGTTTTTTGATGATATATAGATGGTCGTTTTTTGATGATGTATAGATCGTCGTTTTTTTGATGATGTATAGATGGTCGTTTTTTTGATGATGTTTAGATCGTCGTTTTTTGATGATGTATAGATGGTCGTTTTTTTCATGATGTATAGATGGTCGTTTTTTGATGATGTATAGATGGTCGTTTTTTTGATGATGTATAGATGGTCGTTTTTTTGATGATGTATACATGGTCGTTTTTTGATGATGTATAGATGGTCGTTTTTTGATGATGTATAGATGGTCGTTTTTTGATGATGTATAGATGGTCGTTTTTTTGATGATGTATAGATGGTCGTTTTTTGATGATGTATAGATGGTCGTTTTTTTGATGATGTATACATGGTCGTTTTTTTGATGATGTATAGATGGTCGTTTTTTTGATGATGTATAGATGGTCGTTTTTTTTGATGATGTATAGATGGTCGTTTTTTTGATGATGTATACATGGTCGTTTTTTTTGATGATGTATAGATGGTCATTTTTTTGATGATCTATAGATGGTCGTTTTTTTGATGATGTATAGATGGTCGTTTTTTTGATGATGTATAGATGGTCGTTTTTTTTGATGATGTATAGATGGTCGTTTTTTTTGATGATGTATACATGGTCGTTTTTTTGATGATGTATAGATGGTCGTTTTTTTGATGA
The DNA here is from genome assembly GCF_024679245.1 of Pseudorasbora parva. NCBI lineage: Eukaryota > Metazoa > Chordata > Actinopteri > Cypriniformes > Gobionidae > Pseudorasbora > Pseudorasbora parva. The sequence goes on from NC_090194.1 coordinate 586,740, forward strand.
TGTATAGATGGTCGTTTTTTGATGATGTATGCATGGTCGTTTTTTTTGATGATGTATAGATGGTCGTTTTTTTTTGATGATGTATGCATGGTCGTTTTTTTTGATGATGTATATATGGTCGTTTTTTTTGATGATGTATAGATGGTCGTTTTTTTGATGATGTATAGATGGTCGTTTTTTTGATGATGTATAGATGGTCGTTTTTTTGATGATGTATAGATGGTCGTTTTTTTGATGATGTATAGATGGTCGTTTTTTTTGATGATGTATACATGGTCGTTTTTTTGATGATGTATATATGGTCGTTTTTTTCATGATGTATAGATGGTCGTTTTTTGATGATGTATAGATGGTCGTTTTTTTTCATGATGTATAGATGGTCGTTTTTTTGATGATGTATAGATGGTCGTTTTTTTTGATGATGTATAGATGGTCGTTTTTTTGATGATGTATAGATGGTCGTTTTTTTTGATGATGTATACATGGTCGTTTTTTTGATGATGTATATATGGTCGTTTTTTTCATGATGTATAGATGGTCGTTTTTTGATGATGTATAGATGGTCGTTTTTTTGATGATGTATATATGGTCGTTTTTTGATGATGTATAGATGGTCGTTTTTTGATGATGTATAGATGGTCGTTTTTTTGATGATGTATACATGGTCGTTTTTTGATGATGTATAGATGGTCGTTTTTTGATGATGTATAGATGGTCGTTTTTTGATGATGTATAGATGGTCGTTTTTTTGATGATGTATAGATGGTCGTTTTTTGATGATGTATAGATGGTCGTTTTTTGATGATGTATAGATGGTCGTTTTTTGATGATGTATACATGGTCGTTTTTTTGATGATGTATACATGGTCGTTTTTTGATGATGTATAGATGGTCGTTTTTTTGATGATGTATACATGGTCGTTTTTTTGATGATGTATAGATGGTCGTTTTTTTGATGATGTATAGATGGTCGTTTTTTTGATGATGTATAGATGGTCGTTTTTTTTGATGATGTATAGATGGTCGTTTTTTTGATGATGTATACATGGTCGTTTTTTTTGATGATGTATAGATGGTCGTTTTTTTGATGATCTATAGATGGTCGTTTTTTGATGATCTATAGATGGTCGTTTTTTTGATGATCTGTAGATGGTCGTTTTTTGATGATGTATAGATGGTCGTTTTTTTGATGATGTATAGATGGTCGTTTTTTGATGATGTATAGATGGTCGTTTTTTGATGATGTATGCATGGTCGTTTTTTTTGATGATGTATATATGGTCGTTTTTTTGATGATGTATAGATGGTCGTTTTTTCATGATGTATAGATGGTTGTTTTTTTATGATGTATAGATGGTCGTTTTTTGATGATGTATAGATGGTCGTTTTTTGATGATGAATAGATGGTCGTTTTTTGATGATGTATAGATGGTCGTTTTTTGATGATGTATAGATGGTCGTTTTTTTTGATGATGTATAGATGGTCGTTTTTTGATGATGTATAGATGGTCGTTTTTTGATGATGTATAGATGGTCGTTTTTTTTGATGATGTATAGATGGTCGTTTTTTTTGATGATGTATAGATGGTCGTTTTTTTTGATGATGTATAGATGGTCGTTTTTTGATGATGTATACATGGTCGTTTTTTTTTTGATGATGTATACATGGTCGTTTTTTGATGATGTATAGATGGTCGTTTTTTTCATGATGTATAGATGGTCGTTTTTTTTTTGATGATGTATAGATGGTCGTTTTTTTTGATGATGTATAGATGGTCGTTTTTTTTGATGATGTATAGATGGTCCTTTTTTTTGATGATATAGATGGTCGTTTTTTGATGATGTATACATGGTCGTTTTTTGATGATGTATAGATGGTCGTTTTTTTGATGATGTATACATGGTCGTTCTTTTTGATGATGTATAGATGGTCGTTTTTTTTTGATGATGTATAGATGGTCGTTTTTTGATGACGTATAGATGGTCGTTTTTTGATGACGTATAGATGGTCGTTTTTTGATGATGTATAGATGGTCGTTTTTTTGATGATGTATACATGGTCGTTTTTTGATGATGTATAGATGGTCGTTTTTTGATGATGTATAGATGGTCGTTTTTTGATGATGTATAGATGGTCGTTTTTTTGATGATGTATAGATGGTCGTTTTTTGATGATGTATAGATGGTCGTTTTTTTGATGATGTATACATGGTCGTTTTTTTGATGATGTATACATGGTCGTTTTTTTGATGATGTATAGATGGTCGTTTTTTTGATGATGTATAGATGGTCGTTTTTTTGATGATGTATAGATGGTCGTTTTTTTTGATGATGTATAGATGGTCGTTTTTTTGATGATGTATACATGGTCGTTTTTTTTGATGATGTATAGATGGTCATTTTTTTGATGATCTATAGATGGTCGTTTTTTTGATGATCTATAGATGGTCGTTTTTTGATTATCTATAGATGGTCGTTTTTTTGATGATCTATAGATGGTCGTTTTTTGATGATGTATAGATGGTCGTTTTTTTGATGATGTATAGATGGTCGTTTTTTGATGATGTATAGATGGTCGTTTTTTGATGATGTATGCATGGTCGTTTTTTTTGATGATGTATATATGGTCGTTTTTTTTGATGATGTATAGATGGTCGTTTTTTTGATGATGTATACATGGTCGTTTTTTTGATGATGTATACATGGTCGTTTTTTTGATGATGTATAGATGGTCGTTTTTTTGATGATGTATAGATGGTTGTTTTTTTGATGATGTATAGATGGTCGTTTTTTTGATGATGTATAGATGGTCTTTTTTTTTGATGATGTATAGATGGTCGTTTTTTTGATGATGTATAGATGGTCGTTTTTTGATGATGAATAGATGGTCGTTTTTTGATGATGTATAGATGGTCGTTTTTTGATGATGTATACATGGTCGTTTTTTTTTTGATGATGTATAGATGGTCGTTTTTTTGATGATGTATAGATGGTCGTTTTTTGATGATGTATACATGGTCGTTTTTTTGATGATGTATAGATGGTCGTTTTTTTGATGATGTATAGATGGTCGTTTTTTGATGATGTATAGATGGTCGTTTTTTTCATGATGTATAGATGGTCGTTTTTTTTTTGATGATGTATAGATGGTCGTTTTTTTTGATGATGTATAGATGGTCCTTTTTTTTGATGATATAGATGGTCGTTTTTTGATGATGTATACATGGTCGTTTTTTGATGATGTATAGATGGTCGTTTTTTTGATGATGTATACATGGTCGTTCTTTTTGATGATGTATAGATGGTCGTTTTTTTTGATGATGTATAGATGGTCGTTTTTTGATGACGTATAGATGGTCGTTTTTTGATGATGTATAGATGGTCGTTTTTTGATGATGTATAGATGGTCGTTTTTTTGATGATGTATAGATGGTCGTTTTTTTTGATGATGTATACATGGTCGTTTTTTGATGATGTATAGATGGTCGTTTTTTTGATGATGTATAGATGGTCGTTTTTTTTGATGATGTATAGATGGTCATTTTTTTGATGATGTATAGATGGTCATTTTTTTGATGATGTATAGATGGTCGTTTTTTTTTGATGATGTTTAGATCGTCGTTTTTTGATGATGTATGCATGGTCGTTTTTTTTGATGATGTATACATGGTCGTTTTTTTTGATGATGTATAGATGGTCGTTTTTTTTGATGATGTATAGATGGTCGTTTTTTTTGATGATGTATAGATGGTCGTTTTTTTTGATGATGTATAGATGGTCGTTTTTTTTGATGATGTATAGATGGTCATTTTTTTGATGATGTATAGATGGTCGTTTTTTTTGATGATGTATAGATGGTCGTTTTTTGATGATGTATACATGGTCGTTTTTTTTGATGATGTATAGATGGTCGTTTTTTTTGATGATGTATAGATGGTCATTTTTTTGATGATGTATAGATGGTCGTTTTTTGATGATGTATAGATGGTCGTTTTTTGATGATGTATAGATGGTCGTTTTTTGATGATGTATAGATGGTCATTTTTTTGATGATCTATAGATGGTCGTTTTTTTGATGATCTATAGATGGTCGTTTTTTGATTATCTATAGATGGTCGTTTTTTGATGATCTATAGATGGTCGTTTTTTGATTATCTATAGATGGTCGTTTTTTGATTATCTATAGATGGTCGTTTTTTGATTATCTATAGATGGTCGTTTTTTGATGATCTATAGATGGTCGTTTTTTGATTATCTATAGATGGTCGTTTTTTGATTATCTATAGATGGTCGTTTTTTGATGATCTATAGATGGTCGTTTTTTGATTATCTATAGATGGTCGTTTTTTGATGATGTATAGATGGTCGTTTTTTTGATGATCTATAGATGGTCGTTTTTTGATGATCTATAGATGGTCGTTTTTTGATGATGTATAGATGGTCATTTTTTTGATGATCTATAGATGGTCGTTTTTTTTGATGATGTATAGATGGTCGTTTTTTGATGATGTATACATGGTCGTTTTTTTGATGATGTATAGATGGTCGTTTTTTTGATGATGTATAGATGGTCGTTTTTTGATGATGTATAGATGGTCGTTTTTTGATGATGTATACATGGTCGTTTTTTTGATGATGTATAGATGGTCGTTTTTTTGATGATGTATGCATGGTCGTTTTTTTGATGATGTATAGATGGTCGTTTTTTTGATGATGTATAGATGGTCGTTTTTTGATGATGTATAGATGGTCGTTTTTTGATGATGTATGCATGGTCGTTTTTTTTGATGATGTATAGATGGTCGTTTTTTTTTGATGATGTATGCATGGTCGTTTTTTTTGATGATGTATATATGGTCGTTTTTTTTGATGATGTATAGATGGTCGTTTTTTTGATGATGTATAGATGGTCGTTTTTTTGATGATGTATACATGGTCGTTTTTTTTGATGATGTATAGATGGTCGTTTTTTTGATGATGTATAGATGGTCGTTTTTTTGATGATGTATAGATGGTCGTTTTTTTTGATGATGTATAGATGGTCGTTTTTTTGATGATGTATACATGGTCGTTTTTTTTGATGATGTATAGATGGTCGTTTTTTTGATGATGTATACATGGTCGTTTTTTTTGATGATGTATAGATGGTCGTTTTTTTGATGATGTATAGATGGTCGTTTTTTTGATGACGTATAGATGGTCGTTTTTTTTTGATGATGTATAGATGGTCGTTTTTTTTGATGATGTATAGATGGTCGTTTTTTTTGATGATGTATAGATGGTCGTTTTTTTGATGATGTATACATGGTCGTTTTTTTTGATGATGTATAGATGGTCGTTTTTTTTGATGATGTATAGATGGTCGTTTTTTTGATGATGTATACATGGTCGTTTTTTTTGATGATGTATAGATGGTCGTTTTTTTGATGATGTATACATGGTCGTTTTTTTTGATGATGTATAGATGGTCGTTTTTTTGATGATGTATAGATGGTCGTTTTTTTTGATGATGTATAGATGGTCGTTTTTTTTGATGATGTATAGATGGTCGTTTTTTTGATGATGTATACATGGTCGTTTTTTTTGATGATGTATAGATGGTCGTTTTTTTGATGATGTATGCATGGTCGTTTTTTTTGATGATGTATAGATGGTCGTTTTTTTGATGATGTATAGATGGTCGTTTTTTTGATGATGTATACATGGTCGTTTTTTTTGATGATGTATGCATGGTCGTTTTTTTGATGATGTATAGATGGTCGTTTTTTTTGATGATGTATAGATGGTCGTTTTTTTTGATGATGTATAGATGGTCGTTTTTTTGATGATGTATACATGGTCGTTTTTTTTGATGATGTATAGATGGTCGTTTTTTTTGATGATGTATAGATGGTCGTTTTTTTGATGATGTATACATGGTCGTTTTTTTTGATGATGTATAGATGGTCGTTTTTTTGATGATGTATACATGGTCGTTTTTTTTGATGATGTATAGATGGTCGTTTTTTTGATGATGTATAGATGGTCGTTTTTTTTGATGATGTATAGATGGTCGTTTTTTTTGATGATGTATAGATGGTCGTTTTTTTGATGATGTATACATGGTCGTTTTTTTTGATGATGTATAGATGGTCGTTTTTTTGATGATGTATGCATGGTCGTTTTTTTTGATGATGTATAGATGGTCTTTTTTTTGATGATATAGATGGTCGTTTTTTGATGATGTATACATGGTCGTTTTTTGATGATGTATAGATGGTCGTTTTTTTGATGATGTATACATGGTCGTTTTTTTGATGATGTATAGATGGTCGTTTTTTTGATGATGTATGCATGGTCGTTTTTTTTGATGATGTATAGATGGTCGTTTTTTTTGATGATGTATAGATGGTCGTTTTTTTAATGATGTATAGATGGTCGTTTTTTTGATGATGTATAGATGGTGGTTTTTTTGATGATGTATACATGGTCATTTTTTGATGATGTATAGATGGTCGTTTTTTTGATGATGTATAGATGGTCGTTTTTTTTGATGATGTATAGATGGTCGTTTTTTTTGATGATGTATAGATGGTCGTTTTTTTGATGATGTATAGATGGTGGTTTTTTTGATGATGTATACATGGTCATTTTTTGATGATGTATAGATGGTCGTTTTTTTGATGACGTATAGATGGTCGTTTTTTTTGATGATGTATAGATGGTCGTTTTTTTTGATGATGTATAGATGGTCGTTTTTTGATGATGTATAGATGGTCGTTTTTTTGATGATGTATAGATGGTCGTTTTTTTGATGATGTATAGATGGTCGTTTTTTGATGATGTATAGATGGTCGTTTTTTTGATGATGTATAGATGGTCGTTTTTTGATGATGTATAGATGGTCGTTTTTTGATGATGTATAGATGGTCGTTTTTTGATGATGTATAGATGGTTGTTTTTTGATGATGTATAGATGGTCGTTTTTTTGATGATGTATAGATGGTCGTTTTTTTGATGATGTATAGATGGTCGTTTTTTTGATGATGTATAGATGGTCGTTTTTTTGATGATGTATAGATGGTCGTTTTTTTGATGATGTATACATGGTCGTTTTTTTGATGATGTATAGATGGTCGTTTTGTTGATGATGTATAGATGGTCGTTTTTTTGATGATGTATACATGGTCGTTTTTTTGATGATGTATAGATGGTCGTTTTTTTGATGATGTATAGATGGTCGTTTTTTTGATGATGTATAGATGGTCGTTTTTTTGATGATGTATACATGGTCGTTTTTTTGATGATGTATAGATGGTCGTTTTTTTGATGATGTATAGATGGTCGTTTTTTTTGATGATGTATAGATGGTCGTTTTTTTAATGATGTATAGATGGTCGTTTTTTTGATGATGTATAGATGGTGGTTTTTTTGATGATGTATACATGGTCATTTTTTGATGATGTATAGATGGTCGTTTTTTTGATGATGTATAGATGGTCGTTTTTTTTGATGATGTATAGATGGTCGTTTTTTTTGATGATGTATAGATGGTCGTTTTTTTGATGATGTATAGATGGTGGTTTTTTTGATGATGTATACATGGTCATTTTTTGATGATGTATAGATGGTCGTTTTTTTGATGACGTATAGATGGTCGTTTTTTTTGATGATGTATAGATGGTCGTTTTTTTTGATGATGTATAGATGGTCGTTTTTTGATGATGTATAGATGGTCGTTTTTTTGATGATGTATAGATGGTCGTTTTTTTGATGATGTATAGATGGTCGTTTTTTGATGATGTATAGATGATCGTTTTTTTGATGATGTATAGATGGTCGTTTTTTGATGATGTATAGATGGTCGTTTTTTGATGATGTATAGATGGTCGTTTTTTGATGATGTATAGATGGTTGTTTTTTGATGATGTATAGATGGTCGTTTTTTTGATGATGTATAGATGGTCGTTTTTTTGATGATGTATAGATGGTCGTTTTTTTGATGATGTATAGATGGTCGTTTTTTTGATGATGTATAGATGGTCGTTTTTTTGATGATGTATACATGGTCGTTTTTTTGATGATGTATAGATGGTCGTTTTTTTGATGATGTATAGATGGTCGTTTTTTTGATGATGTATACATGGTCGTTTTTTTGATGATGTATAGATGGTCGTTTTTTTGATGATGTATAGATGGTCGTTTTTTGATGATGTATACATGGTCGTTTTTTGATGATGTATAGATGGTCGTTTTTTTGATGATGTATACATGGTCGTTCTTTTTGATGATGTATAGATGGTCGTTTTTTTTGATGATGTATAGATGGTCGTTTTTTGATGACGTATAGATGGTTGTTTTTTGATTATGTATAGATGGTGGTTTTTTTGATGATGTATAGATGGTGGTTTTTTTGATGATGTATACATGGTCGTTTTTTGATGATGTATAGATGGTCGTTTTTTTGATGATGTATAGATGGTCGTTTTTTTGATGATGTATAGATGGTCGTTTTTTGATGATGTATAGATGGTCGTTTTTTTGATGATGTATAGATGGTCGTTTTTTGATGATGTATACATGGTCGTTTTTTGATGTTGTATAGATGGTCGTTTTTTTGATGATGTATACATGGTCGTTTTTTTTGATGATGTATAGATGGTCATTTTTTTGATGATGTATAGATGGTCGTTTTTTTTGATGATGTATAGATGGTCGTTTTTTGATGATGTATACATGGTCGTTTTTTTTGATGATGTATAGATGGTCGTTTTTTTTGATGATGTATAGATGGTCATTTTTTTGATGATGTATAGATGGTCGTTTTTTGATGATGTATAGATGGTCGTTTTTTGATGATGTATAGATGGTCGTTTTTTGATGATGTATAGATGGTCATTTTTTTGATGATCTATAGATGGTCGTTTTTTTGATGATCTATAGATGGTCGTTTTTTGATTATCTATAGATGGTCGTTTTTTGATGATCTATAGATGGTCGTTTTTTGATTATCTATAGATGGTCGTTTTTTGATTATCTATAGATGGTCGTTTTTTGATTATCTATAGATGGTCGTTTTTTGATGATCTATAGATGGTCGTTTTTTGATTATCTATAGATGGTCGTTTTTTGATTATCTATAGATGGTCGTTTTTTGATGATCTATAGATGGTCGTTTTTTGATTATCTATAGATGGTCGTTTTTTGATGATGTATAGATGGTCGTTTTTTTGATGATCTATAGATGGTCGTTTTTTGATGATCTATAGATGGTCGTTTTTTGATGATGTATAGATGGTCATTTTTTTGATGATCTATAGATGGTCGTTTTTTTTGATGATGTATAGATGGTCGTTTTTTGATGATGTATACATGGTCGTTTTTTTGATGATGTATAGATGGTCGTTTTTTTGATGATGTATAGATGGTCGTTTTTTGATGATGTATAGATGGTCGTTTTTTGATGATGTATACATGGTCGTTTTTTGATGATGTATAGATGGTCGTTTTTTTGATGATGTATAGATGGTCGTTTTTTGATGATGTATAGATGGTCGTTTTTTGATGATGTATGCATGGTCGTTTTTTTTGATGATGTATAGATGGTCGTTTTTTTGATGATGTATACATGGTCGTTTTTTTTGATGATGTATGCATGGTCGTTTTTTTTGATGATGTATAGATGGTCGTTTTTTTTGATGATGTATAGATGGTCGTTTTTTTTGATGATGTATAGATGGTTGTTTTTTTGATGATGTATACATGGTCGTTTTTTTTGATGATGTATAGATGGTCGTTTTTTTTGATGATGTATAGATGGTCGTTTTTTTGATGATGTATACATGGTCGTTTTTTTTGATGATGTATACATGGTTGTTTTTTTGATGATATATAGATGGTCGTTTTTTTGATGATGTATAGATGGTCGTTTTTTTGATGATGTATAGATGGTCGTTTTTTTGATGATGTATAGATGGTCGTTTTTTTGATGATGTATAGATGGTCGTTTTTTTTGATGATGTATACATGGTCGTTTTTTTTGATGATGTATAGATGGTCGTTTTTTGATGATGTATAGATGGTCGTTTTTTGATGATGTATAGATGGTCGTTTTTTTGATGATGTATAGATGGTCGTTTTTTTGATGATGTATACATGGTCGTTTTTTTGATGATGTATAGATGGTCGTTTTTTGATGATGTATAGATGGTCGTTTTTTGATGATGTATAGATGGTGGTTTTTTTGATGATGTATGCATGGTCGTTTTTTTGATGACGTATAGATGGTCGTTTTTTTGATGATGTATAGATGGTCGTTTTTTTTGATGATGTATGCATGGTCCTTTTTTTTGATGATGTATAGATGGTCGTTTTTTTGATGATGTATAGATGGTCGTTTTTTTTGATGATGTATAGATGGTCGTTTTTTTGATGATGTATACATGGTCGTTTTTTTGATGATGTATACATGGTCGTTTTTTTTGATGATGTATAGATGGTCGTTTTTTTGATGATGTATAGATGGTCGTTTTTTTGATGATGTATAGATGGTCGTTTTTTTGATGATGTATAGATGGTCATTTTTTTGATGATGTATACATGGTCGTTTTTTTGATGATGTATAGATGGTCGTTTTTTGATGATGTATAGATGGTCGTTTTTTTGATGATGTATAGATGGTCGTTTTTTTGATGATGTATAGATGGTCGTTTTTTTGATGATGTATACATGGTCGTTTTTTTGATGATGTATACATGGTCGTTTTTTTTGATGATGTATAGATGGTCGTTTTTTTGATGATGTATAGATGGTCGTTTTTTTGATGATGTATAGATGGTCGTTTTTTTGATGATGAATAGATGGTCGTTTTTTTGATGATGTATAGATGGTCGTTTTTTTGATGATGTATGCATGGTCGTTTTTTGATGATGTATAGATGGTCGTTTTTTTGATGATGTATAGATGGTCGTTTTTTTGATGATGTATAGATGGTCGTTTTTTTGATGATGTATAGATGGTCGTTTTTTTGATGATGTATGCATGGTCGTTTTTTTGATGATGTATAGATGGTCGTTTTTTTGATGATGTATAGATGGTCGTTTTTTTGATGATGTATACATGGTCGTTTTTTGATGATGTATACATGGTCGTTTTTTTTGATGATGTATACATGGTCGTTTTTTTTGATGATGTATACATGGTCGTTTTTTTGATGATGTATAGATGGTCGTTTTTTTTGATGATGTATAGATGGTCGTTTTTTTTGATGATGTATAGATGGTCGTTTTTTGATGATGTATAGATGGTCGTTTTTTTGATGATGTATAGATGGTCGTTTTTTGATGATGTATAGATGGTCGTTTTTTTGATGATGTATAGATGGTCGTTTTTTGATGATGTATACATGGTCGTTTTTTTTGATGATGTATACATGGTCGTTTTTTTTGATGATGTATAGATGGTCGTTTTTTGATGATGTATAGATGGTCGTTTTTTTGATGATGTATAGATGGTCGTTTTTTGATGATGTATACATGGTCGTTTTTTTTGATGATGTATAGATGGTCGTTTTTTTGATGATGTATGCATGGTCGTTTTTTTGATGATGTATACATGGTCGTTTTTTGATGATGTATAGATGGTCGTTTTTTTTGATGATGTATAGATGGTCGTTTTTTTGATGATGTATAGATGGTCGTTTTTTGATGATGTATAGATGGTCGTTTTTTTGATGATGTATAGATGGTCGTTTTTTGATGATGTATAGATGGTCGTTTTTTTGATGATGTATAGATGGTCGTTTTTTGATGATGTATAGATGGTCGTTTTTTTGATGATGTATAGATGGTCGTTTTTTTGATGATGTATACATGGTCGTTTTTTGATGATGTATAGATGGTCGTTTTTTTGATGATGTATAGATGGTCGTTTTTTGATGATGTATAGATGGTCGTTTTTTTGATGATGTATAGATGGTCGTTTTTTTGATGATGTATACATGGTCGTTTTTTTTGATGATGTATAGATGGTCGTTTTTTTTGATGATGTATAGATGGTCGTTTTTTTGATGATGTATAGATGGTCGTTTTTTGATGATGTATAGATGGTCGTTTTTTTGATGATGTATAGATGGTCGTTTTTTGATGATGTATAGATGGTCGTTTTTTTGATGATGTATAGATGGTCGTTTTTTTGATGATGTATACATGGTCGTTTTTTTGATGATGTATAGATGGTCGTTTTTTTGATGATGTATAGATGGTCGTTTTTTTGATGATGTATAGATGGTCGTTTTTTTGATGATGTATAGATGGTCGTTTTTTGATGATGTATAGATGGTCGTTTTTTTGATGATGTATACATGGTCGTTTTTTTGATGATGTATAGATGGTCGTTTTTTTGATGATGTATAGATGGTCGTTTTTTTGATGATGTATAGATGGTCGTTTTTTTGATGATGTATAGATGGTCGTTTTTTTGATGATGTATACATGGTCGTTTTTTTGATGATGTATAGATGGTCGTTTTTTTGATGATGTATAGATGGTCGTTTTTTTGATGATGTATACATGGTCGTTTTTTTGATGATGTATACATGGTCGTTTTTTTGATGATGTATAGATGGTCGTTTTTTTGATGATGTATAGATGGTCGTTTTTTTGATGATGTATAGATGGTCGTTTTTTTGATGATGTATAGATGGTCGTTTTTTTGATGATGTATAGATGGTCGTTTTTTTGATGATGTATAGATGGTCGTTTTTTTGATGATGTATAGATGGTCGTTTTTTTGATGATGTATAGATGGTCGTTTTTTTGATGATGTACAGATGGTCGTTTTTTTGATGATGTATAGATGGTCGTTTTTTTGATGATGTATAGATGGTCGTTTTTTTGATGATGTATAGATGGTCGTTTTTTTGATGATGTATAGATGGTCTTTTTTTTGATGATGTATAGATGGTCGTTTTTTTGATGATGTATAGATGGTCGTTTTTTTTGATGATGTATAGATGGTCGTTTTTTTGATGATGTATAGATGGTCGTTTTTTTGATGATGTATAGATGGTCGTTTTTTTGATGATGTATAGATGGTCGTTTTTTTGATGATGTATAGATGGTCGTTTTTTTGATGATGTATACATGGTCGTTTTTTTGATGATGTATAGATGGTCGTTTTTTTGATGATGTATAGATGGTCGTTTTTTTGATGATGTATACATGGTCGTTTTTTTGATGATGTATACATGGTCGTTTTTTTGATGATGTATAGATGGTCGTTTTTTTGATGATGTATAGATGGTCGTTTTTTTGATGATGTATAGATGGTCGTTTTTTTGATGATGTACATGGTCGTTTTTTTGATGATGTATAGATGGTCGTTTTTTTGATGATGTATACATGGTCGTTTTTTTGATGATGTATAGATGGTCGTTTTTTTGATGATGTATACATGGTCGTTTTTTTGATGATGTATACATGGTCGTTTTTTTGATGATGTATAGATGGTCGTTTTTTTGATGATGTATAGATGGTCGCTTTTTTGATGATGTATACATGGTCGTTTTTTTGATGATGTATAGATGGTCGTTTTTTTGATGATGTATAGATGGTCGTTTTTTTGATGATGTACAGATGGTCGTTTTTTTGATGATGTATAGATGGTCGTTTTTTTGATGATGTATAGATGGTCGTTTTTTTGATGATGTATAGATGGTCGTTTTTTTGATGATGTATAGATGGTCGTTTTTTTGATGATGTATAGATGGTCGTTTTTTTGATGATGTATAGATGGTCGTTTTTTTGATGATGTATAGATGGTCGTTTTTTTGATGATGTATACATGGTCGTTTTTTTTGATGATGTATAGATGGTCGTTTTTTTGATGATCTATGCATGGTCGTTTTTTTTGATGATGTATAGATGGTCGTTTTTTTGATTATGTATACATGGTCGTTTTTTTTGATGATGTATAGATGGTCGTTTTTTTTGATGATGTATAGATGGTCGTTTTTTTTGATGATGTATAGATGGTCGTTTTTTTTGATGATGTATACATGGTCGTTTTTTTTGATGATGTATAGATGGTCGTTTTTTTGATGATGTATAGATGGTCGTTTTTTGATGACGTATAGATGGTCGTTTTTTTGATGATGTATAGATGGTCGTTTTTTTGATGATGTATAGATGGTCGTTTTTTTGATGATGTATACATGGTCGTTTTTTGATGATGTATAGATGGTCGTTTTTTTTGATGATGTATAGATGGTCGTTTCTTTGAGGATGTATACATGGTCGTTTTTTTAATGATGTATAGATGGTCGTTTTTTTGATGATGTATAGATGGTCGTTTTTTTGATGATGTATAGATGGTCGTTTTTTTGATGATGTATAGATGGTCGTTTTTTGATGATGTATAGATGGTCGTTTTTTTGATGATGTATAGATGGTCGTTTTTTTTGATGATGTATAGATGGTCGTTTCTTTGAGGATGTATACATGGTCGTTTTTTTGATGATGTATACATGGTCGTTTTTTTTGATGATGTATAGATGGTCGTTTTTTTGATGATGTATAGATGGTCGTTTTTTTTGATGATGTATAGATGGTCGTTTCTTTGAGGATGTATACATGGTCGTTTTTTTAATGATGTATAGATGGTCGTTTTTTTGATGATGTATAGATGGTCGTTTTTTGATGATGTATAGATGGTCGTTTTTTGATGATGTATACATGGTCGTTTTTTTGATGATGTATGCATGGTCGTTTTTTTGATGATGTATAGATGGTCGTTTTTTTGATGATGTATAGATGGTCGTTTTTTTGATGATGTATACATGGTCGTTTTTTGATGATGTATAGATGGTCGTTTTTTTTGATGATGTATACATGGTCGTTTTTTTGATGATGTATAGATGGTCGTTTTTTTGATGATGTATAGATGGTCGTTTCTTTGAGGATGTATACATGGTCGTTTTTTTAATGATGTATAGATGGTCGTTTTTTTGATGATGTATAGATGGTCGTTTTTTTGATGATGTATAGATGGTCGTTTTTTTGATGATGTATAGATGGTCGTTTTTTTGATGATGTATAGATGGTCGTTTTTTTGATGATGTATAGATGGTCGTTTTTTGATGATGTATACATGGTCGTTTTTTTGATGATCTATAGATGGTCGTTTTTTTGATGATGTATAGATGGTCGTTTTTTTGATGATGTATAGATGGTCGTTTTTTTGATGATGTATAGATGGTCGTTTTTTTGATGATGTATAGATGGTCGTTTTTTTGATGATGTATAGATGGTCGTTTTTTTGATGATGTATAGATGGTCGTTTTTTGATGATGTATACATGGTCGTTTTTTTTGATGATGTATAGATGGTCGTTTTTTTGATGATGTATAGATGGTCGTTTTTTGATGATGTATAGATGGTCGTTTTTTGATGATGTATAGATGGTCGTTTTTTTGATGATGTATAGATGGTCGTTTTTTGGAATGTATACATGGTCGTTTTTTTTGATGATGTATAGATGGTCGTTTTTTTTGATGATGTATACATGGTCGTTTTTTTTGATGATGTATAGATGGTCGTTTTTTTTGATGATGTATACATGGTCGTTTTTTTGATGATGTATACATGGTCGTTTTTTTTGATGATGTATAGATCGTCGTTTTTTTGATGATGTATATATGGTCGTTTTTTGATGATGTATATATGGTCGTTTTTTGATGATGTATAGATGGTCGTTTTTTGATGATGTATAGATGGTCGTTTTTTGATGATGTATACATGGTCGTTTTTTTTGATGATGTATAGATGGTCGTTTTTTTGATGATGTATATATGGTCGTTTTTTGATGATGTATAGATGGTCGTTTTTTTGATGATGTATAGATGGTCGTTTTTTTTGATGATGTATAGATGGTCGTTTTTTGATGATGTATAGATGGTCGTTTTTTTGATGATGTATAGATGGTCGTTTTTTTGATGATGTATATATGGTCGTTTTTTTGATGATGTATAGATGGTCGTTTTTTTTGATGATGTATAGATGGTCGTTTTTTTGATGATGTATAGATGGTCGTTTTTTGATGATGTATAGATGGTCGTTTTTTTGATGATGTATACATGGTCGTTTTTTTTGATGATGTATAGATGGTCGTTTTTTGATGATGTATATATGGTCGTTTTTTTGATGATGTATAGAAAGTCGTTTTTTTTGATGATGTATAGATGGTCGTTTTTTTGATGATGTATAGATGGTCGTTTTTTTGATGATGTATACATTTATTTACTTTACCTTTTGACTGGGTGAGTCTCCACTCTTCACTGATGATTGTCGTTCGCCATCAAAAATATAAATTGAATTATTCCAGCTGCTGTGAGAAAAGGCTGTAAATGATCGCCACCTGTAGTATCCTCACATGCGATGGCCGACTAGCTGGATTCCTCCTTTATGTGTAATGACAAAACATTCCACCAGTTTCACTCCAATGATAACATTATTCCCAGCTTACCCTTGTGAGTCGGCTGAGGTAAGGAGATCGTTCTGAACACTGGCTGGTTATAGACTTGCTTAAAAATACATTTGGTATATTTTTTTAACTAAAAGAAGTTAGAGACTGCAGCTTTAAAGATCTAAATGTTTTATTTTTATTCATGGACAATGTGGCATATGTCAGTGGAAGATTTCTGCCTCCTGGTGGAAACAAACACTTTTTAAAATGAAATGACATTTTACCATATTTCCAACATAACCTGCAGAAATAGGAGCCCTCATTGGCCCCTAAAATGTTCCCCTGGATCACTTCAGCAGTCGTGCGTCTCATGAGTATATCTGTGGCATTAGCCAACAATTTATAATAAGGGTTAAAATTTGCCATTTTTCTTTTATGCCAAAAATCTTTAGGATATTGAGATCATGTTCCATGAAGATATTTAGTAAATGTCCTACCGTAAATATATCAGAAATGTATTATTAGTAGTAATATGCATTGCTGAGGACTTCATTTGGACAACTTTAAAAGGAGATTTTCTAATATTTAGATTTTTTTTCAGCCTTAGATTCCAGATTTTACAGTATTGTCCTAGCAAACCATCAGTGGAGAGATGATCTATTCAGTTTTCAGATCATCTATACATCTCAACTTCAAAAATCGACCCTTATTGACTGTTTTTGTGGTCCAGAGTCACATTTATTTTCATTTTGCTTTTAGATTTATATTAAGACATTATAATATCACTTTTATAACAGTTCAAAAACCGTTTTTGTCAAAGCACTGAAGTATGAAACCCATCAGATCAACATGAATCACAGAAATAACTGAGTTCTCTCAAATGTAAACTGAACGCCATTCACAAACAAACCCCATTTGAGCAGTGGAGATGCTTAGGGCTTAACTGATATTAACGTTAAATGTTGATTGACTTACAATGAAAAAGAAAAGATACGTCAAGCGTCCCAATCTCTCTTCTGAGTGGTTGATATCCACTTGATAAAATACAGTTTTGAACCCATTTAAAATGTTAAACAACAGTTGAATACATTTTTTTCCTTTTAATAAATAAGGTTTGACACACTCAGAAAGCCGCATCAGACAGCCTGCGAGTACTAAACTAATATTTTATTAAAGATCGTCGCAGAAAGATTTCAGACAAATGTTTCAGTTCCCTTTTTATAAGCCTCAAGCACATGCTTTTGACCAAATAAATGAAACACCAATTAAATATAGTTTAAATTAGCAAAAACTCTAGTGCAAGTGTTTTCATTAAAGTATAATCGATACGATCACTAAATGCCGTTAAAGATAAAGCATGTATTATTTTTGACACACAAGTGTTTTGAACGCGTCTGTCATAAAAGCAATAGAGTTCAGGACGGTCATGGGTTTAAAGACACACACACACACACCTCAAAAAGATGTTTTGGCTTGTTTTATTGTAAATACGACAAAAAGGAAACAATTTATTTTACAGTTATTGATCTATATATTGGCATGAATTAATATTTAAACATCTTAAGAGACACCTGTGAGATTCTGGCTTCAAGTTGCAGCAAATGCATGAAACAGCAGGAGCGACTGATTTAAAAATGACATCTGAATCCAAATAAATCATCCATATTTACTTCCTGCCAGTAATCCATTCTCTCCTCTCCACAATCGATGCAGACAAAATTAAATACATTAAAATTATATGCAATCATGATGCAAAATAAACAAACAAAAGATATTTAGCAAATGTACAAATTAAATCAAATATACAGTACTGACCACTCGCCTACTCGCCGCCGTCTCGTCTGTATTCACATCCGATGGCCAATCACAAGGCAGATCAACACCTCCTTTGCATAATTCATATTTTCATTTCTGAACTGTTTAAGCTTCCGGCTGACTAGTAATTGCACCTGCTATATTTCAGGATCATAGTGTTGCTGATTGAAAAATATCTCCTCTCACACACTTTTTTTAGTTGTTTTTTGTAAAGAGGGGGATAATAATAAAAATGCCTCCGTATGCGTGCATGATTTCAGATATCTTAATCCACGTGTTAAACTGCGTCGCTGCAGTCACTCTTGGCTACAAGGATATTGCTTACTGTGGCTGTGGTTGTACAACGTAATCATCACATATGATTATAATATTAATTATTTCAATACAACAAACATCAATGCACAAATTATACAATGGAGAATGGCCTAAATATAGTAGGAAACAAAACAAAAATCCTTATACGTTGATAAATTATGGGATGTTACTGGTGCAAAGTGTCTGATACAAAAACTTCAACATTAATCTTTTTTTTTCTCGTAAATAACGAAACGTGTGAGTGAGGGAGGGTTTCTTTTTCTCTTTTTTTGTTGCTTTTTTCTCCTCTTTATTTTCTTTTTTATGGCCCGCTTACATGCCCGGCTTTCCTAACCATCACAATATTTACATATATGACAAAACGATGAGGAAAGAGAAGCTTGTTTCCTGTCGGATCGGTTCACTTCCTCCCTGTGAATCGGCAGGCCTTCGTCAACATTTCGTCGGAACTACAATATCTTACAGCAAGTCATTAATAAATTAAAGGTGACGGGATCTTCCGTAAATTATGATTTTATCCCCTTGCAGTTTGTATTTACAAAGATTAAGTTCAACCCTCCCTCCCAATAATCCCAAAGCCTGCGGTGCAGTCCATCCCGTCCGGCTGTCCTCGATCCTTTGCGAGATCTTTGCAGATGAAAGGACTTTAGGCAACTCATCCTAGTATGTGGGGAGTGAAGGACAACCCTAAAGGTCTACGTAACGTTAGAGATATGTCTTGTGTTTTCATCTGGGTTTAACTCCTTCTCTCCTCCAGTCTCCATCTCAGTATCTGTTCTGATGTTCGTAGTGCCATCGATTGAAATCAATGTTAAACGCCACGATGCTGCCCGACGCCATCCCAGTGATCAAGGTCCTGCAATGCACACATATAAAACACAATAATTTCAAAAGTTAGAAATTTCCATTAAATTGTTAAAATGACTGCTTTATGACTTCCTAATATTCCCTTTTGCTGCCAAAACAGCCATGAAGATGTGCTGTGGTATCTGGCACAAAGATGTTAGCAGCAGATCCTTTAAGTCCTCTAAGTTGCAAGGTGTTGGTGTTTTTAGTGGTGGATGGGTCAGCATCCCCTCTTCTTTTTATATCAGTCTGCAAACGTCTGGGGACTGAGGAGACGAGCTGCTCAAGTTTAGGAATAGGAATGTTGTCCCATTCTTGTCTAATACAGGCTTCTAGTTGCTCAGCTGTCTTAGGTCTTCTTTATCGCACCTTCCTCTTTATGATGCACCAAATGTTTTCTAATGGTGAAAGATCTGGACTGCAGGCTGGCCATTTCAGTGCCGGATCCTTCTTCTACGCAGCCAGTGTCGCGTTCACTATGTCACGGGTGTTCAGCGGAAATGTAACGAAGGATAATAGGTGGGAGTTTCACTTACCTAATTGAAGTGCGGACCAGTCACATGTTGAAACGTGGACCAGTAAAATCCCAAACTGGTGTGTCGAATCCAGTAATGAATGAGCGCGGTCATATAAGCGGGAGCGAGTATTAGTTTTGGCATGATGTCTCATCAGGAGAGATGCGCCACCGGTAAGCTCCTGTCTCTGTCTAGTTAGCTGCAATTTAAGTTTGTTGTCTGTTTGCGCTGCCGCTATATACGTGCGCCAATTGTATGCTTAATAACTGTTACTTTGGTCACGCTGATAAACCTTGTGCGCGGTCTGATGTTAATGTTGTCGGCCCGATAGTAACCGTGGATATATAAAAAAGCAAATGCTTGAAATTGGAGCGTTTCACCGTCACACGAGTTACTTCCTGTTTGCGGTGCTGGATGGGTAATGTAGTTAATCACTTTACATTGGTAATGGATTACTATGCTCAGCGATGCTATTGAAAACTACACTCACTGGTTTCACTTTAAGCCAATACAGAGAACACTTTGGGCTATTGGTTTAATGTGTAACATTGACATCGATGTATATTTAGTGTGTGTGAAAGTGTTGCATTTCTGTGTTTAGATGCATGTGCTTTAGTCATTCAGTTTAAACACTAAGTATATTATGAGATTTATAATATTATTAAAATACTGACTATATTGAAGTTTAATTTATTTATATTTGTATATATTATGTAATGTCTATTTAAATTCAGATTTTATGGTATATTATATGTGGCTATTAATATTGTTGTTTACTATAGCCTTTCTATTTCTACAGGTTTATAACCTGCTATTTGTGGACAAATCAACTGTTTATGGAAAATAAATGAAAGTAAATAAAACCATATTGCGTTATAGCAACGTGTCCTCTCCTGATGCCCTGTTCGGTGGGGATATTCTTAAAGAACCGAACAGCCATGATGCTGTAATTGATGCAGTGTGTGCTCTGGCATTGTCACGTTGGAGAATGCGAGGTCTTCCCTGATAGAGACGCCGTCTGGATGGAGCAGATGTTGCTCTAGAACTTGGATAGACCTTTCAGCATTGATGGCCTTTCCAGATGTGTAAGCTGCCCATGCCACACACACTCATGAACCCCAGACCATCAGAGATCAGCTTCTGAACTGAGCGCTGAGAACAGCTTGTCCTCTTTAGTCCGGATGGCGTCCCAGTTTTCCAAAAAGAGCTTCAAATGTTGATTCGTCTGACCCCAGAACAGTTTTCCACTTTGCCACAGTCCATTTTAAATGAGCCTTGGCCCAGAGGAAACGCCTGCGCTTCTGGATCATGTTTAGATACGGCTTCTTCTTTGACCTGTAGAGTTTTAGCCGGCGACGGCGAATGGCGCGGTGGATTGTGTTCACCAATGTTTTCTGGAAGTATTCCTGAGCCCATGTTGTGATGTCCATTAGAGTAGCATTCCTGTATGTGATGCAGTGCCGTCTAAGGGCTGAAGATCACGGCATCCAGTTTGACCCTTGACCCTTACACACAGAGATTGTTCCAGATTCTCTGAATCTTTGGATGATATTATGCACTGTAGATGATGATAACTTCTAACTCTCTGCAGTGTCTCTCTGAGAAACTCCTTTCTGATATTGCTCCACTATTGTCCGCCGCAGCATTGGGGGAATTGGTGATCCTCTGCCCATCTTGCCTTCTGAGAGACACTGCCACTCCGAGAGGCTCTTTTATACCCAATCATGTTGCCAATGGACCTAATAAGTTGCAAATTGGTCCTCCAGCTGTTCCTTATATGTACATTTATCTTTTCCGGCCTCTTATTGCTACCTGTCCCAACTTTTTTGGAATGTGTAGCTCTCATGAAATCCAAAATGAGCCGATATTTGGCATGACATTTCAAAATGTCATCTATATTCTATCATGAATAAAATATAAGTGTATGATATTTCGCAAATTATTGCATTCATTTTTAATTCACAATTTGTACAGTGTCCCAACATTTTTGGAATTGGGTTTGTGTATATATAGTGTCGGTGTGCTGACCTCTGGTCATGGGACAGGTCCATTGCCCTGATGCCTGCATCACATCCGGGGTAAATATACAGCTGCTTAAAGTCACAGGCCTGCCAGACTTCAACAACACCATTATCTCCTCCTGTAACCAGGTTCTGACCGTCACTGCTCAACAGAATGGCCTGAGGGAATAAAGCCAGGATAAACATACGCTGCATCCCAATTCACCTACTTATACTACGTCCTAAAAGTATGTACTCTTTCTGTGAAGAAAGTACGGTAACACTTTAGTATGGGGAGCACATATTCACTATTAACTCCTACTTCTGCCTCAGTAAACTCCTACTTTACTGCTTATTAATAGTTAGTAAGGTAGTTTTTGTAGCGGTTAAGTTTAGGTATTGGGTCGGATTAAGGGATGTAGAATAAGCTCATGCAGAATAAGGCATTAATATGAGCTTTAGAAGTGCTCATAAACAGACAATATCATAGGAATATGCATGATCATAAGACACTAGTTAATAACTGAACCTTAAATTAAAGTGTTACCAAAAGTACATACTGTTGAGTGTGTGCAAGATTTTGGGATATACTACTTCATCATCTTTATGTAGTTTTTTAACACTTATCATCCACGTTTGTAGTTCTAATCGAAATAACTCAAAATGAAGAGAGTTTTTGCTTAAAATAAGATAAATAATCTGCCAATGGGGTGAGAAAAATAATCTTGAGTTGAGATTTTCCAAAAACAAGACAATTACTTTTGCTTGTCTAGTAAATACTTCTTGTTTTAAGAATTTTTAGATGTTTGGACTAGAAACAAGACAAAAATACTGAGTAAGAAGAGCATTTTAGTCTTTGTAATACTCCTTTCAGCATACTACGATTTGGGACGTACTAGTTCTATTTTCGAATACTTTTTAGTATGGATAGAACTTGAATTGGGACGCAGGGATAGAGAGCGTTTTGTGTAAATGTGTATTTGTTTCTGTTGGAACATGCAGTGGCCTCTTACGCGTGTGGAGTCGTTGATCTCCATCTGTGCCAGGAGTTTTCCATTAATGCTGAAGTTACAGAAGTGTCCTCTCTCATAGTAGATGATGCAGTGGCCCTCACTGGACACCGAGATCAGCCGGGGCTGGAGGCAGTTTTCGGGACCCTCGAGGGCCCGCAGCAAATCTCCTGTGATGGTGTGCACCAAACACGGCCCCTCTGGACAACAACACAACATCAATCTGGTCATTAGACTGCAAGAAAATAATCATTATTCAAAATAAACCTTATCGGTATGGCTTTAAAGTAAACGGTAAGGGCCTAAAACAAACTGTTTAGTTGATGACTTAAGAAAATGTACCAGCAATTATGACACCAAAATTTTAGATATCAGTGAAGATTCACAACTAAACTAAATCTACTAGCCTAATATCCATTTAAAACATTATTAAGAAAATAATAATCAATAATCCAATCGCAAGCAAAAGCACAAATTAATATTTCTCAGGTTGGTCTGGCAAAAAAAAAACATTTCTTATTGAGTTTTTTCTTTTTGGTCAAAATATTCTTAAATCAAGAACAATTACAGAAGTTATTTATCAGAAAGAAGTCTAAATGAAGTGCATTTTGCTTAAAACTAATAAAATGATCTGCCAATGGGGTGAGAAAATGTTTTTGTTTTTTCCAGTTGCATTAAGATTATTTTTTTTTAAATTAGTTTTAAGAAAAAGGCACTTCATTTAGATTTCCCCCCCAAGAAAACAAGACTAAATATCTAATATATTGTCTCATTTGCTTATATAGAAAATGGAGAATTTAAGAAATAATTCTTAAGAAATTAAGATGTTTTTGATATTTGCACTTGAAACAAGACAGAAACACCAAGAAAGCATTTTTTTGCAGAGCAGAAATGTAATAAAGTAAGCAAATATAAAAAGCCTTCACTGTATAAATTAAACCTCCTTATTAAAGTTACACAAGTTAGTCAAGAGTAGTGAGTGATTTTTTTCTTTACTAATTGTTGTTTGATTAAAAACAACAGGAATATTAGTTCTACTATATTAGGCTACTGTCCCTTTAAGAGCGAATGCACGGATCTAATACACTGATACGCTGCAAACATGCTTCTCTTACTTAGATGCTTGAACTAGAAACAAAGCAAAAATACAAAAAAATCTTAAAACGAGAAGTATTTACTAGACAAGCAAAAAGATTGTCTTTTTTAGATGAAAAAATAACTCAAAATGAAGAGAGTTTTTGCTTAAAATAAGATAAATAATCTGCCAATGGGGTGAGAAAAATAATCTTGTTTTCTGTTTGAATTAAGATTATTTTTCTCACCCCATTGGCAGATTATTTATCTTATTTTAAGCAAAAACTCTCTTCATTTTGAGTTATTTTTCCCAAAACAAGACAATTACTTTTGCTTGTCTAGTAAATACTTCTTGTTGTAAGAATGTTTAGACGTTTGGACTAGAAACAAGACAAAAATACTGAGTGAGAAGAGCATTTTTTACAGTGTACACGGGCGTTTACTTTCTCTATCGTTCCCTTAAGACAAAACCAACTATGTTTACTAGGATACAAGCTTTTTTTTTTACAGTTTTGTGTGAATTTGTGCACTCAAGCGCAAGATGATGTGAAAGAGAGCTCAGTTTAGTGACCTTCGGATATATGCACAAAACTTTCACTTTCACATCATCTGCCCAGAGCGTCATTCATGTTTGTTCACGTTCATGCATTGTTAGAATTCATAAAAATTGAATTGGTGAGTGACACCGTTTTATACGCCGAATGCAGATTTTTCTGAAAAAATTTGGCGAGTGCTCATTTTAGGCCCTGAGTTTATATATGAATTCTTTTGCAAACCAACACCAGTCTGAAAATAGCCCATATTATTCAGACCGCGTCCTCTCAGACTGACCTTTGGCCCCGCTGATGACAAGTCCCAGTTCAGCACACACCGACACACACACCACCTCGTGGTCATGGCCAGTCAGAACCGCTCGAGGTGCCGGATAATCACCTAAAAACACACACACGGTCAGGCTCCGCTAGCCTAAATATCGCTTACATTAGAGCCGCAAGAGGAGAAAAATGCAGCCTGATGCTGATTGGTTAAACTCCTGATGCTGATTGGTTAAACTCCTGATGCTGATTGGTTAAACTCCTGATGCTGATTGGTTAAACTCCTGATGCTCACTGTTGTTGGGATTGTCCCCGATGATGTGGTGTCGTCCGCTCCAGTACCACAGAAGAAGAGTTGCGTCTCGCGAGCCGGAGACGATGTAGCAATCGCCACCAATGTAGGATTCGGACCGCGCCAAACAGGTCACCACGTCCCAATGGCCAAACACGATCTGAGTGAGCTTCCCTAAATGAGGAGAGAACAGGTCAGAACATACACATCACATCCGCTTAAGGAGAGGACGCTTTTTAACTCTTTCCCCGCCAGCATTTTAAAAATAAAAAGTTACCAGCCACCAACAGAGTTTTTGACCATTTATACCAAAATCTAATAGCCCATAGAATATTTTGTTTTATGGATATCTAAGCATGCAATAGATCAATATCAGAGCGGAGCCTCTTCTTTTAAACAAAAAAAAACTTTTTTTGTTTAATTCTAGCTTCATGCATTCCTTTTTTATCAACACTTGAATATGGATAAAGCAACATTATGAACCAAAAGCTGAGAAAATCACAGATCAGATTCAGAGATGATCAAACTCAGATCGAGTCCATCTACACCTCGAATGCTTCAGTCCTGGCTCCGCATCTCATTCAGGAACATTAGATCGTTTTGATTTATATGATGTTTAATATCATGTTTTTCATATGCATATGATTACATGCGATCGCTTGTTTTACTACGTCTTCCTCACACTGCAAAAAATGCTTTTCTTACTCAGTATTTTTGTCTTGTTTCTAGTCTAAATATCTAACAATTCTTACATTAAGAAACATTTACTAGACAAGCAAAAGTAATTGTCTTGTTTTGGGGAAAAATAACTCAAAATGAAGAGAGTTTTTGCTTAAAATAAGATAAATAATCTGCCAATGGGGTGAGAAAAATAATCTTGTTTTCTGTTTGAATTAAGATTATTTTTCTCACCCCATTGGCAGATTATTTATCTTATTTTAAGCAAAAACTCTCTTCATTTGGAGTTATTTTCCCCAAAACAAGACAATAATTTAACTTGTCTAGTAAATACTTCTTGTTTTAAGATGTTTTAGATGTTTGGACTAGAAACAAGACAAAAATACTGAGGAAGAAGAGCATTTTTTGATCAGGAGATTCAGTGCTCATTCAGGAGATGTGTAATAGCGCCCCCTAGCGTCTGACAACGGAAACCCTTAAAATTCAGTTTTTGGCCTAGAAGCGTTTTCTCACAAATATCGGAAAATTCCGTGTTTAGCAGGGAAAGAGTTAAAGTGCTCAGAGGACACACACACCTGTTTCGGTGGAGTAAACGCGGAAGCTCTTGTCCCAGAATCCGCAGGCCAGGATGTAGCGGTTGTCGGCCGTCACCACGAAGCAGTGTGTGTTGATCTGGATGCTCTGATCCACCAGATCCGTGATCTGCCGTTTACTAATGCCAGAGTTATTGGCTGGGAAAGAAAATACAGATCAGGTGTGAGTACTGACAAGGAGAGTTTGTTCACCTCTGGGCAGCTGTTGGCATCCGAGACCAAGTCTTATCTAATTGAATGGGAAAATCCTGAAATCTCAAAAACTGCTCGCCACATTTAAAGTACATATTTCAAAATTTGACAGATTGCCCTATAAATGTTGCTTCTTATGCTAAAAAAGCATATATACACACTATATGGCCTTAAGTATTGCGCCGCCTTCACACACATGAGCTTCCGCTTGTTAACCCGTGGGGTTTAATCTGGAGTCGGCCCACCCTCTCTAACAGCTCCAGCTCTTCTGGGAAGGCTTTCCTCAAGGTTTAGGAGTGTGTTTATGGGGATTTTTGCCCATTCTTCTAGAAGCTCATTTGTGAGGTCAGGCACTGATGTTGGACGAGAAGGCCTGGCTCTCAGTCTCCGCTCTAATTCATCCCAAAGCTGTTCTATCGGGTTGAGCTCAGGACTCTGTGCAGGCCAGTCCAGTTCCTCCACACCAAACTCCTCATCCATGTCTTTATGGAGCGACGCTTTGTGCACTGGAGCGCAGTCATGCTGGGACAGGAAGGGGCCGTCCACACACTGATCCCACAAAGGCAGGAGCATGAAATTGTCCAAAATGTCTTGGTGAAGCATTAAGAGTTCCTTTCAATGGAACTAAGGGGCCGAGCCCTGAAAAACAACCCCACCCCATAATCCCTCCTCCACCAAACTTTACACTCGGCACAATGCAGTCAGGTGAGTCCCGTTCTCCTGGCGATGGCCAAACCCAGACTCGTCCATGGGATTGTCAGACTGAAGCGTGATTGGTCGCTCAGAGAACACGTCTCACTGCTCTAGAGTCCAGTGGCGGCTGCTTTACTCCACTGCATCCCACGCTTTGCATTGCTCTTGGTGATGTAAGGCTTGGATGAGCTGCTCGGCCATGGAAACCCATTCCATGAAGCTCTCTCCGCTGTTCTTGAGCTCATCTGAAGGCCACAGAAGTCTGGAGGTCTGGAGCTGTTGACTCTGCAGAAAGTTGGAGACTTCTGAGCACATGCGCTGAATACAATGATTTGAAGGGGCGTCCCAATACTTTTGGGAAAATAGTGTATATGCAACCGGAGCTTCTAACGGCAGCTGCAGTGATACGATGACTTCACCAATTAGTGATTGGTTCTTTTACTAAGAAGGTGGGACCTTTTTTACCAGTGTTTTGCACTTTCTTCCATTCGCAAGTAATATGAGTGTACCGTCTTTAGATATACAAAGTCTTTCTATTTAAAGACACAATCAAAGCTTTATCTGTCTATCAACTGAAGGAATTTCAGAACCGTCCCTTTGTGACGAAACACATGATCTGAGAAACTCACCAATCAGAGAGTCCATCTCAATAGGGAGGTGATGAGCCTGTTCTAAAGAGTATCCCGGAGCACCTCTGAGACCTGGACAAAACACACCGTTAATCCTGCGCAATAAACTCACATAAACAAAACCGGACGAGCTGCTGCGCTGCAGAAAAGGCTCTTCTTATTTAGTAATTGTGTCTTGTTTCCAGTCCACATATCTAAATATTCTTAAATCAAGATGCATTTACTAGATCAGTAAAACAACATGAGATATTTTTGCTTGTTTGCTGTGGGAAAATATCAAAATGAAGAGAGTTTTTGCTTAAAACAGGCAAAATGATCTGCCAATGGGGTGAGAAAAATAATCTTATTTCTGAT
>NC_090194.1:617500-637500 GCF_024679245.1 Pseudorasbora parva
CCACTGGTGGAGCTGACAGGACACAAACTCGCTCTCCAGAGCCTGAAACAGCGGAGGACAGCAGGGTTAAAACAGGCTTCAGAGCCCAATCACGGAGGTTCAGAGGTTACATCGAGAGCTCCATTCAGGGAACAGGCCTCGTCTGAAGGGAAACTGCACACTACACTGCAAAAAATGCTCTTCTTACTTAGTATATCTGTCTTGACAAGCAAAAGTAATTGTCTTGTTTTGGGAAAAATTACTCAAAATGAAGAGAGTTTTTGCTTAAAATAAGATAAATAATCTGCCAATGGGGTGAGAAAAATAATCTTGTTTTCTGTTTGAATTAAGATTATTTTTCTCACCCCATTGGCAGATTATTTATCTTATTTTAAGCAAAAACT
The DNA here is from genome assembly GCF_024679245.1 of Pseudorasbora parva. Lineage (NCBI taxonomy): Eukaryota > Metazoa > Chordata > Actinopteri > Cypriniformes > Gobionidae > Pseudorasbora > Pseudorasbora parva. Next base: position 617,884 of record NC_090194.1, read on the forward strand.
CTCTTCATTTTGAGTTATTTTTCCCAAAACAAGACAATAATTTGTACTTGTCTAGTAAATGTTTCTTAATGTAAGAATTTTTTGATATTTTAACCAGAAACAAGACAAAAATACTGAGTAAGAAGAGCAGTTTTTGCGGTGTATCCCTCACCATCCTGTTGATCCGAACGAAGTCCTCTGGTTTTTTGGCCCAGACCGGCAGCTCCACGTCACACACAGCCGTCCTGTCCTCTCTCACTCCCAGATTATATCCGCTGTTATTCACAAACATCTCCGGAAGATAGTAGAACTCCGGGATCAACTCCTGTCGGGAAAACACACACGTTGACATCCCAGCACAGAAGACAATCCTTTTTGCTTGTCTACTAAATACTTCTTGTTTTAAGAAGTGTTGGATATTTTGATCTCACCCTGACGTCAGACGTGTCCCGCTGGCAGCTCCGCCAGGACCGCGCGATGCCAGAAAACGTCCGGTCCGGATGGTCAAACTTATTGTTGTTAGAATTCAAGAAGAATGTGGTGAACGGTTCCTGTGAGAGAGGTTTGTTTGTTTTCAAAATATATTTATTGGCATTTGTTTGAACATTAGAACAATTAATAAATGAATAAATAATAACAAAAAACAATAATAAAATACAAATAAATCAACACATTACAGGACGTTTAGGCCACATTTACACTGCAGGTCTTGATGCACAATTCCGATTTGGTGACTATATCCGATTTTTTTGACAACCCGCTTACATCCTCTTTTCAAAGCGACCCGTATCCGATATTTGCCTTTACGCTGGCGAAACAGCCCGAGACGTCCTGACCCACTGAACAGAAGTACAACGGAGCGATACGCAATGAACGCAGACAAAATGATTATTGAATGTTTTGTTGTCTGCACTTTTCCACACTTCTTTAAAGGTCAGTATTTCTCTCGTAAGGCGGAAAAAAAGAGGAGAGTCCTTTTTATTATTATTATTACTTTATTTGAGACAGGGACTGTGCACAATAAAAACATTATTTTGGGACTTAATGAAAAAAAGAGATGCCTCCCAAAAAATGTTTATAAAATCTGGATTGACTACAGATAATCTAATATATAAAGGAATAAAGTCATAACGCAATTTAGAAAGGCAAAAGCAGATTTGTTCAGTCCCAGTTTGTTTAAGGAGTCCTTGAGAGGGTTGCCAGGTTTTCAGAACAATACCCGCCCAATTGCAACTCAAAACTGTGTTAAAGTAGCCCAATTCTGCAGGAAAACCACGGACTTGGCAACACTGGGCCTTGATCGCAGTTCATGTCCTCATTTGCCTCCGTCCTTTGTTCAATAATGTACGACTCGCATTTACTGGGAAACATCCGATTTAACCACTTACATCCGAATGATCATATCGGATTTATTCCAACATATGAGTGAGGCCTGAATCCTATTTGAGAATATCAGAATTCATGCGTTTTTTTGCATTTTTGTCTCAGTGCATTGTTTTAGTTTGTCAGGGTCGCCGCTAGCTTAGCTTAGCATAATGAATGGAATCCTATGTTGCCAGATAGCATGTCCCGAGTAAAGGTGATCCAAAAAAACAAAAAGCACAGGCGAAGCACTGCTACTAGGGCGTAGAGATATCACGCAACACACTGCGATCGCTCGACAGCCGGAGGACGTGAGGATGAGAGCCGTGATATCTCTGCTTCCCCATAATATAGTCCCCAGTCCATATCTGCCTATAAATCGTACAGATTAAGTTTTTTTTTTGATCACTTACTCGGGACATGCTATCTGGCAACATAGGATTCCATTCATTATGCTAAGCTAAGCTAGCGGCGACCCTGCCAAACTCAAACAATGCACTGAGACTAAAATGCATTTGCCCACATATCTAAATGTAGGAAAGAAGTTGAATAAGCCCTATTTCTAAAAATGCTGGAGTGTTCCTTTAAAGCCCTGCCCGCACTGACCCCACAGTGGCTAATACAATGGAGAGAATACAATGAAAATGGACTCACTATCCTAAGAAGCCAGAAGAGGGTGGAGGCGGCGGTGGAGTAGAGCGAGGCGTAATGATGGGGCGGAGATCCGTCGTCCTCCCACGTCTCATAGCGCTCCGCATAGAACACAGCTCGCTTTGGATTCAGGGCTCCGATTGGCTACATTAACAGGAAAGACAGAAATTAATTATGTTATTATACTAACCAAATGACTCGTATATTTAAAACTATAGCTCACTTTGAATGCTGGGTATGTACACTATGATTTAAATGTTTGAAGTCAATCATTTAAAAAAAATCAATACTTATTAATATCAAACTGAGCTGCTCTGTGTATTCTGACAGCTTTCTATCAGAAGCAGCATTAACTTCTGGAGCAGTTTGAGCTCCAGTAGCTCGTCTGTTTGATCGGACCCCACGGGCCAGCCTTCGCTCCCCACGGTCATCAATGAGCCTTGGCCGCCCATGACCCTGTGGCCGGTTCTCCACTGGTCCTTCCTTGGAGCACTTTTGATAGATACTGACCACTGCAGACCGGGAACAGCCCACAAGAGCTGCAGTTTTGGAGATGCTCTGACCCAGTCGTCTAGCCGTCACAATCTGGCCAAACTCGCTCAAATCCTTACGCTTGCCCATTTCTCCTGCTTCACACACATCAACTCTGAGGACAACATGTTCACTTGCTGCCTAATATATCCCACCCACTAACAGAGATCATCAGTGTTATTCACTTCACCTGTATATATATATGATTATATTAAATTGCATTAAAATTACTAAAACAGTTGGGTCCAAACATCCTCACTGAACATTTGATTCAAAAACTGTGTTGGTAATGATTCTCAGGGCTGCAGACTGCCACCAAATGATTGCATTTTGCTACTAAAATTTGAGTGTGTGGAACTGAATTTAGTTCCACGTTCGACCAGTAAATGTAGGCGTTTATTCAGTAGATCACTCCATGCTCTCTAAAATACTATATTTGCTGACGCGACACACGAGATCTATTTAACCAATACTGTCTCCTTTTTTAATTTGTTTTACAGTTTTTATAGAAGTACATGACTCAAACCTAATGAAGTCATTTTATTTAAAAGAAGAAACCTGTTCAAACATTCAAACACTAAACCAGTGCTTATACTCTACAGTAATCATTTAACCATCAGCCTGCGTTATTACACCGTTTTCATTACTACGGTAAAGTGTTCATTTCTTTCTTTGCTGTATATATGCAAAACTACACGAGCCGAGCTCGAGCTGTCCGCTGTCAGTCTCGCTCATCAACTAGAGCGCTCGGCCACTAAAGGCGGATTTGTTCACTGAACCAATCACATGCTCCGCCACATCTCACACTCGAAGCGCTATTGGCTCGAGATTTTGAGTATTTATTAGTAATTCAGTGGAAATTAGCATGTTGATTTATGGTGTGCACCCCTACATTTTCTGGTTGTGCCCCTAAAATTTTCAGTTAGGGGGCCACTGCACTGCAAAAAATGCTTTTCTTACTCAGTATTTTTGTCTTGTTTCTAGTCAAAATATCAAAAAATTCTTATATTAACTCTTTCCCCACCAGCGTTTTTAAAAAAAGTTGCCAGCCACCGCCAGGGTTTTTGACAATTTTCACAAAAATGTAATAGCCCATAGAATATTTTGTTTAATGGATATCTGAGCATGCAAAATATCAAAATAAAGATCTGACCCTCTTCTTTTAAACAAAAAAACCCTGTTTTATTCTCGCTTCATGCATTCTTTTTTATCAGCACTTGAATATGGGTAGGTTTCATAAAAAAAGCTAAATTTTGAACAAAAAGCTGAGAAAATCCCATTTGTGTAAGACTGTTTCCAGATCAGATTCAGAGCGATGATCAAACACAGATAGAGTAGATCGAGTCCATCAACGCTCCGAATGATTGTACAGTCCTGTAGCTCGTCATGGGTCCACATTTCATTCGGTAACATCAGGCAGTTTTGATTCATATGCTGTTTATTGATGATGATCAGGTTATTTTTCATATGCACATGATTACATGCGATCGCTCGTTTCACTGCGTCTTACTCGCGTGTGTTTTTTGATCAGGAGATTCAGTACTCTCATTCGGAAGATGCGCAATAGCGCCCCCTAGCATCCGACAGTGAAAACCCGGAAACCCAGAAAATTCCGTTATTGGCCTGGAAGCGTTGTCTCACAAATAACGGACATTTTCGTGTTTGGCAGGGAAAGAGTTAAGAAACATTTACTAGACAAGTAAAAATTACTGTCTTGTTTTTGGGGAAAAATAACTCAAAATTAAAGGGTTAGTTCACCCAAAAATGAAGATGATGTCATTAACTCCTCCCCCTGATGTGGTTGGACACCCGTCAGACCTCCGCTCATCTTCAGAACACAGATGAAGATATTTTAGTGTAAAGCTGAGAAAGGCTTCAGATAGGCCTCCATTGGCCTTCAGTCCATTCCCACTCACAAGACCCATAAAGGCCCTAAACACATCGACACACAGCCCATCTCACTACAGCGGCTGCACAATCACTTTATGAAGCGGCGAGAATAGTTATTGTGTGCAAAAAAATCAAAATAACGGCTTTATCCGCAGTTATTGCCGTGAAGTCGACACATGTGTGAGAATATGACGCCGCTCCGCCGTTCATGACCAGAAGAGAAGGAGCGAGACCGACACGGAGGACAAGAACTCGGCGGATAAAGTCATTATTTAGACTTTTGTGCGCACAATAACTATTCTCGCCGCTTCATAAAGTGATTGTGCAGCCGCTGTAGTGAGATGGGCTGTGTGTCGATGTGTTTAGGGCCTTTATGGGTCTTGTGAGTGGGAATGGACTGAAGGCCAATGGAGGCCTATCTGAAGCCTTTCTCAGCTTTACACTAAAATATCTTCATCTGTGTTCTGAAGATGAACGAAGGTCTGACGGGTGTCCGACCACATCAGGGGGAGGAGTTAATGACATCATCTTCATTTTTGGGTGATCTGACCCTTTAAGAGAGTTTTTGCTTAAGATAAGATAAATAATCTGCCAATGGGGTGAGAAAAATAATCTTGTTTTCTGTTTGAATTAAGATTATTTTTCTCACCCCATTGGCAGATTATTTATCTTATTTTAAGCAAAAACTCTCTTCATTTTGAGTTATTTTTCCCAAAACAAGACAATTACTTTTGCTTGTCTAGTAAATGTTTCTTAATGTAAGAATGTTTAGATGTTTGGACTAGAAACAAGACAGAAATACTGAGTAAGAAGAGCATTTATTGCAGTGTGTGCTCCTAGTGATAACCGTTAGTCTGGAGCCCTGATTAATTCTGGGTGATTTGTGTAGCTGTACATGAACTGTGGTTTGGCGCACCTTTGAGAGATCCCGGAAATTCCCGGGCAAGGTGAGATCCAGATCCTCAGACTCATAGTTGGTCAGGACCCAGGGGAAGATGGGATACTGGTTCAGATCATTATAGGTCCTTCCTGCACACACACATCAACAGGGGAAGTGTGTGTGAGTGTACAGTGGCAAGAAGAAGTGTGTGTGAGTGAAACTGTGGCAAGAAGAACTGTGTGAACCTCTGGCAGAATCTGTGGACATGTCAATCATTTCATCAAAATAAGATCTGACCAACGATCTTCGGAAAAATCCTCCTGCAGATTTTTCAGGTTTCCAGCATCTTCTGCATATCTGAGCCTCTCCAGCAGTGTGTGTGTGTGTGTGAGTGAGTGTGTGTGTGTGTGTGTGTGTGTGTGGGGGCATGTTTTTGTGACATATGAGGACACAAATGTGTGTAATGCCATGGGTCTGACACAGGTATTACAGGAGAGGGTGAAATATGAGGACATTACCCATGGCCCCACTTTACAAAAGGCTTATAAATCACACAGGAGGAGTTTTTATGAGAAAGTAAAAATGCAGAATGTTTCCTGTGATGGGTAGGTTTAGGGGCAGTGTGTGTGTGTGTGTGTGTGTGTGTGTGTGTGTGTGTGTGTGTGTGTGTGTGTTTGTGTGTGATGGGTAGGTTTAGGGGCAGTGTGTGTGTGTATGTGTGTGTGTGTGTGATCTGATGATGATTGAGGGACTCAAACACAACTATTAAAAAAGGTTCAAACATTCACAAACACTCCAGAAGGAAACAGGACGCATTAAGAGCCGGGGGTGAACACATGAATTTGAGGATCAATGTAAATAAATTTGCCTTCAGGGAGACATGTAAGCATTTATAGAGAAACTCCGCGTTTCCTTCTGGAGTGTCAGTGAATGTTTTAACTTTTTTTAATAATTGTGTTTGAGCCCCTAAATCATCCTCAGATCTGTCTGTCTGTCTGTCTCTCTCTCGCCCCTAAACCTACCCAACACACACACACACACACACACACACACACACACACACACACACACACACACACACACACACACACACACACACACACACACACACACACACACAAGCTCAGATATGCAGAAGATGCTGTAAACCTGAAGAATCTGCAGGAGGATTTTTCCAAAGAAGGTTAGTCAGATTTTTTTTTTTTTAATGATTCACAAGTTCACAGATTCTGCCAGAGGTGCACACACTCTTGGAACCGTATACAACACTATTCGATTTATGATATAAAAATATTGCAATTGTAGGAAACGTACTGTATATACCCGAATATAAGACGGCCCTGAATATAAGATGACCCCCCCCATTTTCCAGCCTATTTTCAGGACACAAACCTCGTCTTATATTCAAGTATATACGGTATTTATATACGTACCTGCGATGGTGTTGAGGAACATGAGGTACTCAAAGTTAGAGATCTCCCGGCGCTGCCATCTCTGGGTCATGTTGGACGATTTAAAGAGCTGCCTGGGCGTCGCCAGAGAGATCCGTCTATAGGAGACACGGCAGAATAACGCTTAGCACGGGCTAATTTACTGGCACACTGCAAAACATGCTCTTCTTACTCAGTCATTTGTCTTGTTTCCAGTCTAAATATCTAACAATTCTTAAATGAAGATGCATTTACTAGATCAGTAAAACGACTTTTTTTCTTTTTTTGTTGAAAATAAGTTTCAAAAAAATGAAAATGAAGTTTTTGCTTAAAACAGGCAAAATGATCTGCCAATGGGGTGAGAGAAATAATCTTATTTCTGATTGAAATCTTGTTTCTTGTTTCCGTCCCAAACAGAAATAAGATTATTTTTCTCAGGGGTGAGGGGTTCGAATGCCGGCCGCCATGTTGCTCCTCCATCTTGAAAGTACAGTAGCCAAAGAGGGACATACCCGTAAATTCAAGCTTCGCCTTTCGCGTTTAACACTCGATGGCACTCATGGACGAGGTCGAACTGGAAGCCATGTTAATCTTGGACTAAATCAGCCACCGTAGGAGTTAAAACGAAATCAGAATTGAGAGGAACAGAAACTAATATTCACCTTTACACCGCTAGATGGGGGAAATATCACACAGGGGAGCTTTAAAGCAAAACTAATTTGGATATTTTTACCCAGAAAGCAAGAAAAAATATCTCATGTCGTTTTACTGATCTAGTAAATGCATCTTGATTTAAGAATATTCAGATATTTGGACTGGAAGCGAGACAAGATGCCTGAGTAAGAAGAGCATGTTTTGCAGTGTGAGTCTCGTATCTCAGCTCTAGTGGTGTATTGAGTATTGAAGGTGTATTGAGTATTGAAGGTGTATTGAGTATTGAAGGTGTATTGAGTATTGAAGGTGTATTGAGTATTGAAGGTGTATTGAGTATTGAAGGTGTATTGAGTATTGAAGGTGTATTGAGTATTGAAGGCGTATTGAGTATTGAAGGTGTATTGAGTATTGAAGGTGTATTGAGCATTGAAGGTGTATTGAGTATTGAAGGTGTATTAAGCATTGAAGGTGTATTGAGTATTGAAGGTGTATTGAGTATTGAAGGTGTATTGAGTATTGAAGGTGTATTGAGTATTGAAGGTGTATTGAGTATTGAAGGTGTATTGAGTATTGAAGGCTTGCCTGGCCTGAGGAAGGCCGTAGCTGGTGCCGACGCCGACCCGAGGTAAACTGTACACAACCTTCTTCACCGTAGCCGGATCTGGGAAGTTGAACATGACGGATGCTGTGGAGATAAGTCAGAGTTATTAAAGCCTGAATTAAACACCAACACTGATGCAGTGTTTGGCATGATGGCGTCTTACTCCGGTTGGCCATGAAGACTTCTAATCCGGTGTTCTGGAGCAGATAACGTCTGGAGAAAACAGCTCGGATCTCACTGAACATCCACTTCCCATGCAGACCCTCAGTGTAGCCCAACACCTGACACACACACACACACACACACACACACACACACACACACACACACACAGTAGTTAGCTAAGAACAGGGTTTCAGAAGGTTTTACCAAGTCAAATTTAAGACCAAACTGCAAAAAATGCTCTTAATACTCAGTATTTTTGTCTCGTTTCCAGTCCAAACATCTAAATATTCTTAAATCAAGATGCATTTACTAGATCAGTAAAATGACATAAGATATTTTTGCTTGTTTTCTGGATGAAAAAATAATCTTATTTCTGTTTGGGACGGAAACAAGATTTCAAACAGAAATCAGATTATTCTCCTCACCCCATTGGCAGATCATTTTGTCTGTTTTAAGCAAAAACTCTCTTCATTTAGATTTTATTTTCAACAAAACAAGAAAAAATATCTCATGTCGTTTTACTGATCTAGTAAATGCATCTTGATTTAAGAATATTTAGATATTTGGACTGGAAACAAGAGACAGAATGACTGAGTAAGAAGAGCATTTTTTGCAGTGAATACGTCTTTAATGAGTCGTTATAAATATGTTTATATAACAGTAATAATTACTATAAATGGAGCCATAATTCATTATAAGCACAGAAAGTGTTACCGAACCCAGACGAGGCTATAACTCTTACGGTGACACAAACCTGAGCATCGATGTTTTTAAACGTGGGATCGTCCTCATCCACCTCGAAGTAGATCTCCGTGGTGGTGATGGAAAGCGTTCCTCGAGCCACGATTACAGGAGCTACGAGCTGGGCCGGCGTGCTCAAAACCACAGGACCTGAAAGAAACCACGCCACAGAATGACACACTTCACATCTGAGTCCCGGAGCAGTGAGAATCACCAGAGATTACGGTTAGATTTGGGGATTTCCAGACCAGTTCCTGTGCAGTTTTAATTCAGTGAGTAAATCATGGGCTAATTTTCATTTTTGGGTGAAGTAACCCTTTAATGGAGAACGACTTTACAGCATCGAACTGAATTAAAACGGGAAAAAATGCTCTTCTTACTCAGTATTTTTGTCTTGTTTCTAGTCCTAACATCTAAAAATTCTTAAAACGAAGTATTTACTAGACAAGCAAAAGTAATTGTCTTGTTTTGGGGGAAAATAACTCAAAATGAAGAGAGTTTTTGCTTAAAATAAGATCAATAATCTGCCAATGGGGTGAGAAAAATAATCTTAACTCAAACAGAAAACAAGATTATTTTTCTCACCCCATTGGCAGATTATTTATCTTATTTTAAGCAAAAACTCTCTTCATTTTGAGTTATTTTTCCCCAAAACAAGACAATTACTTTTGCTTGTCTAGTAAATGTTTCTTAATGTAAGAATGTTTAGATGTTTGGACTAGAAACAAGAGTATACTGAGTAAGAAGAGCATTTTCTGCAGTGTTTGCAGCTTTAATTCAGTTCGATGCCGTAAAAAGAGTCTTTTTAAAGCGATAGTTCACCCAAAAATAAAAATGATCCCATGATTTACTGAGCCTCAACTCATCCTAGGTGTGTATGACGTTCTTCTCTCAGACGAATGAAAGTCGAGTTAAATTAAAGTCCTGGCTAATCCAAGCGTTATAATGGCAGGGATTGTTGCTCTGATTCTGAAGTCTATATAAGTGCATCTGTCCGTCATATAACTGCTCCACACGGCTCTGGGAGGTTAATAAAGACCTATAAAGTGAATCGATGCGTTTGTGTAAGAAAAATATCCATATTTAAATTATTTTAATTTAAGTTCCTGAACAAATTGTGAATAAAAACAGAATGCAATAATTTACAAATCTTATGAACTTATATTATATTCACAATAGAATATAGATAACATATCAAATGTTGAAAGTGAGACATTTTAAAATCGGCCAAATCGTTACTTTATGAAGTCTTAAATATGGATATTTTTCTTACACAAACGCATCAATTCACTTCTAAAGGCCTTTATTGACCGTGTGGAGCAGTTATATGACGGACAGATGCACTTTTATGGACTTCAAAAACAGAGCAACGATCTCTGCCATTATAAAGCCTGGATAAGGACTTTTTTATCCAGACATAACTCAACTTTCATTCGTCTGAGAGAAGAACGTCATACACACCTAGGACGAGTTGAGGGTCAGTAAATCATGGGATAACTTTCAATTTTGGGTGAACTATCCCTTTAAAATATGAGTTATTTTCCTTCAGCTCAGTGATTGGCTCAGAAAACACACTGAGAAGATCAGACCTCTTTGATCCAACTATTTATTCTGTAAATAACAAGCTTATTAGTTCAATTAAATAATGACATGTTAAATACAGGCAGAGGCTCATTAAGATAATGAATAAATGGCTACTTTGATAAGCGTTAATTGGTTAATTTAGTACTTCATGTCAAAATCAGACGTAGCACTTAAGCTCATAATCACACTCTTGAGCAGATTCAGCTGAGATGTGGAGTGTGTTCTGGGCTAAACACTCATTAGCATACTCATTAGCATACTCGTTCACTGAAAGCCCAGACTTGCCTCTTGAGATAAACACCCTCGGACGAAAAGCCACTGGGAATAAAGTACAGTTGAACATTAGCACAGGCATCAGGTCCGTCACACAGTTTATTAAAGCGTTAGTTCACCCATAAATGTAAATTGTGTGATTAATTCCTCCTGTGGTTGGCCAGCCGTCAGACCTCCGCTCATCTTCACACACAGATGAAGATATTAGTGTTGAAATCCGATGGCTCAGAAAGGCCTTCATTGACACCAATGTCATTTCCTCTCTCAAGACCCATAAAGGCACTAAAGACGTCGTTACAAAGCCCATCTCACTACAGCGGCTCTACAATCATTGATGAAGAGGCCAGAATAGAGTTAGTGCGGGAAAACACTAAATAACGACTTATATAGTGATGGCCGATTTCAGAACAAAGCTTCGAACCGTTATGAGCAGTGAATCGACTCATGATTCGAACCGTTATGAGTCAGTGAATCGACTCATGATTCGAACCGTTATGAGTCAGTGAATCGATTCATGATTCAAACCGTTATGAGTCAGTGAATCGATTCATGATTCGGATCGCCAAAGTCTCGTGATTTCAGCAGTTTGACTCGCGATCCGAATCATGAATCGATTCACTGACTCATAACGGTTCGATGCTTTGTTTTGACAGCTGGCCAACCACAGGAGGAATTAATCACACAATTTACATGTTTGGCTGAATAACGCTTTAATGTGCTGCGAGCTGCGGTACCTGCGAGGTTGTCGATCTCTTTCTCCTGCAGAAGACTGACGGCATCGTCGTCTCCTTCCAACATCAGCTCCGTCTCCGGATTCTGGCTGACCACGGACAGACTGCGGAACGACTTCTTCGACTTCACACCCTCGTCTTCCTCAGAGCCTGTCCACACACACACACACACACACACACATTTACAACAGTTTCAGATCGGTGAGATGTTTAATGTGTTTAAAGAAGTCTCTTCTGCTCACCGAGGCTGCGTTTATTTAATTTAAAATACAACAAAGCCTGTAATATTGTGAAATATTATTCAAATGTAAAATAACTCTTCTCTATGTGAATATATTTTAAAGTGTAATTTATTTCTGTGAATTGTCCTCCTCATTCCTCCAGTCTTCAGTGTCTCATGATCCTTCAGAAATCATTCTCATATGAGGATCTGATGATCAACACACATTTAGGATTATTATCAGTGTTTTTCAGGATTATTTGATGAATATGAAGCTCAGAAGAACAGAATCATAAGGGTAAACTATTTGAATCTGAGACCTATAAATGATCTGATGCTGAATATTAATCTCTCCACTGATGTTTGGTTTGTTCAGACAATATCTGATAATCTGGAATCTGAGGGCGCAAAAAAATCTAAACATTGAGAAAATCTCCTTTAAAGTTTTCCAAATGAAGTCCTCAGCAATGCATATTACTACTAATAATACAGTTATGATATATTTACGGTAGGACATTTACTAAATATCTTCATGGAACATGATCTTAATATCTTAATGATTTCTGGCATAAAAGAAAAATGGATCATTTTGACCCTTACGATGAGTTGTTGGCTATTGTGCACGACTGCTGAAGTGATCCAGGGTGTGTGTGTGTGTGTGTGTGTGTGTGTGTGTGTGTGTGCAGTGACTGTAATAAATGCTGTTCTTTTGAACTTTCTATTCATCAAAGAATCCTGAAAATATTACAGCAATATAATGTTATACACAAACATTCCTATGCTATTTAAATGGATGATGCTTGTTTTTCCTTACTTTAATTTTTTTTTTTTTTTTAAATCTATGATAATATCAGACATAATTTCTTCAAAAAAATTCTAGAATTAAAACATATTATATTATATTAGTATTTTTTCCCTACTATAGTAGTCAATGGTTGCTCTCTCTGCTTGGTTACAAACATTCTTCCAAATATCTTCTTTTGTGTTCAGCAGAAGACAGAAACTCACACAGGTTTGGAACAACATGAGGGACAGTAAATGATGACAGAATGCTTATTTTTGGGTGAACTGTCCCTTTAAGGGTGTGTCGAGGCTGACCGTATTCCTCCAGAGACTTCAGAGCCACGTCTGGGTGGGTGGAGCCAAACGCATTGCGAACGAATCTCCGCCTCCTGCGCAAGTCATCCTCCCAGTAGTCCAAACGCCAGAAATCATGCAGCTGACTGAGGAGAGAGAGAGAGAGAGAGAGAGAGAGAGAGAGAGAGAGAGAGAGAGAGAGAGAGAGAGAGAGAGAGAGAGAGGGAGGGAGAGGGAGAGAGAGAGAGAGAGAGAGAGAGAGAGAGGGAGAGAGAGAGAGAGAGAGAGAGAGGGAGAGAGAGAGAGAGAGAGAGAGAGAGAGAGACAGACAGAGAGAGAGAGAGAGAGAGAGAGCGAGAGTGTAAGACTGAAAAAACTAGTATATGCCGAAATGTCTGAATGAGGAACAAGGACTCTGAGAAAATAAAGGAAATTAACATCTGAACTGTCCCTCACACAGCACTGGAGACGCACGTCTCACCTCACTATCAGCTAATCTACATCTTTCCCTGTTGACGCTTCTCTCCCCCAATCCCTTCCCTCTCTCATGCTGAGATCACTGAAAACACACACACAATCTCTATATTACAATGTCCATCCACACGATACAGTATTATATGTTTGATATCGTTTGAAATGTCTCAGTGCGACTGGTACAGAGATCTCATCCTCACAGAAGTTAACCAAAAGATAATCAATGTTTTAAGAGTTTAGAGATATCGTGTCTTAGTTTGGTGGGTGTGGCTTTCAGCCATTTGGCCTTTACATCAACACAAGTCTTGATCAATGCAGATTCCCATTGTGAACTCGTGTTTACATTTGAAAGAGTTTGTACATTTGTTTCTGGGTATTTAAGGGAATGTTGCAGAGCTCAGGGCTCGACACTTTAAACCGGTCAGCCCGTAATGCTGGATGTCTCAAGATAGCCAGCATTATGTAGTTTTCAGAAGTCAGGTATATATTTCATTCTTTACTTCAGAGTATTTGATGTTATATATGGATTACCTTTGAATTGATTATGTAATTGGCGTTATACATTTACCTGACTGTTAATAAATTGTTACACTTTGATTGATTCTGACTTGCTCTGGAATTATTCAGGTTGGGTATAAAAAAGGGTTAAACGGAATAATTAAATGTGTGGTTAAACTATTAAACATAAATGACCAAATATCCAAATGGCATTCTAACCTAAATTCTAAATTATGATTAAATGGAGTCAGATAAAGAGAAATTGGAATAAAATCCCTTTTGCCGCTGAAAAGACCGAACGCGCCGCGACCTTCACCCGCCGATCGTTAGCCTCCATTGGGACGATTTGGGCGGCCTTACAAGAGCGAGAGCGAGAGAGAGATTATATTTCACTATTCTGATTTTATTTTGTATAGGCTGCTTTAAATATATAAATACTGTTTAACTCAAGCTTCATGCATTCTTTTGTCAAAGATTTTCCCGAAATCGGATTCAAAACGTTCATCCACACCGCCGATCATCAGTCATTTCCTCTTTATGGATTCAACATGTCATTAGGTAAGATGAAGGGCTAGAAAACAACACTGCAACAAAAAGGCTCTTCTTACTCAGTAACTTTGACTTGTTTCCGTCCCAATCAGAAATAAGATTATTCTCCTCACCCCATTGGCAGATCATTTTGCCTGTTTTAAGCAAAAACTCATTTTGATTTTATTTTCAACAAAATAAGGAAAGATATCTCATGTCGTTTTACTGATCTAGTAAATGCATCTTGATTTAAGAATGGTTAGATATTTAGACTGGACATTGTTTTGCAGTGTGTGGAGGATCAGAACTCCAGTAATGTTTAGCAGGAAGCGGTGAGGTCGCACCTCTGTGACATCGTTCCCCACGCTCCGTGCTTATTGGTCAGGATGTTGAGGATCTTCTGCTTCAGCTGGTTTGCGGTCACATGATCTCTGTGTTTGGCAGCACTGATCAGGTGATCACACATCTTCTCCTCCTCCCTCCGGTCCGCTGCATACTGCGCACAGTTAGACTAAAGAAGAAGAAGAAGAAGAGCAAACGAGATTATCTTCACATGTGGAGTCATGTATGATCCGTGGCTAGGCCTGTCACGATAACACATTTTGCTGGATGATAAAATGGCCAAGAAACTATTTCAATAAACGATAATATTGTCATCTAAAATAATGATAATGGCATAATAATGCAGGTGTAACCCCTACTGTTCGGACCGGGACTCGAACCCGGTTCCGCCAGCATGAGAGTCGGACGCTCTAACAAGGGAGGCTAAACGCTGCAACCTCTAGTGTCAGTCGCTAGAGCGTCTCTTGAGGTCAGAGGAGTGAGGTTTACTCGCACAGAAACTACTACTAGCTGGCCTCTGTTACACAGGTACATTTTTTTAACTCTTAGCAGTGTAGAAACTTTTATTTCTACACTGCACAAAATAATGTTCTTGCTTAGTATTTTTGTCTTGTTTCTAGTCTAAATATCTAAAAATTCTTACATTAAGAAACATTTACTAGACAAGTACAAAAAAAAAAAAAATTCCCCCAAAACAATAACTGAAAATGAAGAGAGTTTTTGCTTAAAATAAGATAAATAATCTGCCAATGGGGTGAGAAAAATAATCTTAATTCAAACAGAAAACAAGATTATTTTTCTCACCCCATTGGCAGATTATTTATCTTATTTTAAGCAAAAACTCTCTTCATTTAGAGTCATTTTTCCCCAAAATAAGACAATAATTTAACTTGTCTAGTAAATGTTTCTTAATGTAAGAATTTTTAGATGTTTTGACTAGAAACAAGACAAAAATAGAAGAGCACTTTTTGAAGTTTAAAGACTATTTAACATTGAAAACGTAAAACATTTTAAATATCCACAATAAATGAACAAAACAATAAAAGCGATGGACTCTCAGTCTGTTAACAAAAAAGCACTTGAATAAATACCAAAAACAAATAAAATGGATGAAAACTGCAACGGATGGTTGTGTTTTAGGAGCATATTAGGGACGGCGCGGTTCTGTACGGTTCTTCCTGTTGTTTTTTCTTTTAATCGTTAAAGGACAACTCCGGTGAGAAATGACCCTAGGTGTAATTAACAGATGGTTAGCGAGTAGATCGTTCTCTGGGATGCGTTTTCTTGAAAATCGAATGTAAAGACTGTTTTATCTCTAAAAACAGATTAGCTTATAACGCTAGTCTATGGGGCACAGAGTAGTGAAATTAAACCGCTAGTTAATACCACTAACAAGGCTCAAAATAGCCTCACACTAACACGGCAGCATAATGAGGGTCCCTACATGCAAACCCAAGCATTGAGAACTTTGTAAGAGTACAAACAGTTTAATAAGAAGACGCTTTATAAACATAGTGCCTTACGCGTTCACGGGCAGGCACCGTCTCAAAAAACAGTCTCGACGAGTCGATCCACGAGCGCTGTGCTAAGGGAGCTGATCGATAGGAATTAAGTTTGTGAAATGTACTAACATGGACATTTTTATTTTTATTTATTTATTTATTTTCTCTGTCGCGTTCAGTGCTTTCTTCCGGAAACAACGGACCATATGAGATTCCAAGTCACAGTTCATCACTTAGCAGAGCTCTCGTCGCTCGATGAGTCGAGACTGTTTTCCAAGATGGCGCCTGTCTGTGAACGCGAAATGCACTATGTCTATAAACTGTCTTCTTATTAAACTGTTTGTACACTTACAAAGTTCTCAATGCTTCGGTTTGCATGTAGGGACCCTCATTATGCTGCCGTGTTAGTGTGAGGCTATTTTGAGCCTTGTTAGTGGTATTAACTAGCGGTTTAATTTCACTACTCTGTGCCCCATAGACTAGCGTTATAAGCTAATCTGTGTTTAGAGATTAAACTCTTTACATTCGATTTTCAAGAAAACGCATCCCAGAGAACGATCTACTCGCTAACCATCTGTTAATCACCCCGAGGGTCATTTCTCACCGGAGTTGTCCTTTAACGCTCCAGTAATTTACTTCCGCATATGTTATATAGCTTAATTACCCACAATTTAGGATACAGTATTAAAAAAAAGTGATATCTTGTAATCATGCACAAACCGAACTGACCATCTCTGAGGAAAGCTTGGTGCGATTTTGATGCAGCGAGAGAACACATGATGACGTGCTTTTCATTTATTTGGCAAAAGGAGAATGTGTGTTACTATCTCTACAGGACCTCATGAGCCTTTAGCACACAAAGATTCAACTGAAGAATTAACTTGCATTTATCAAACGGCCGACTTCAGTGTAGCTTTAAGCCTGGTTTATACTCGACCGACTGACCTCGAACTCTGCGTGTTTATGAACGTCTTCTGCTCTCTGTCTGTTGAGGATGAACTCCGCCTCATTGGCCACACGGACGATGTGATCCTTCATGGCGTGACACAGAAGCCTGAAACAAACACAACAGCCTTCATCCTAACACACTTTTGCATAACGAGCATCTCCTGCTAATGTAATGCACCATGTTTATGGAATATGACTTTAAAAATCTTACCGCCCCTCATTAATAAGTTCAATAAATGCAAGTCCTGCGTTCTTCTGTATGGAGTTCTGCCATTCCTGAAACACCACAAAATAACCATTAAGACCCGTTCACACCAAGGACGATAACGATAAAGATTTGGGAGCGGCTATTTACAGTTGAGGAGATTCCCTCTTTTATGTAAAGCGCTTTGAGTGCCTAGAAAAGCGCTATATAAATGTAATTAGTTATTATTACACTAATATAGTGATATATTATATTTACACCATGTAAAAGTAGCAGTTCTTTGCAATGTGTGTAAATTGTAAATAAAAAAGGAATGCAATAATTTAATAATCTCATACACTTATATTTTATTCTCAATAGAATTTAGACATATCAAATGTTGAAAGCAAGACATTTTAAAATGTCATGCCAAATATCGGCTCATTTTGGATTTCATGAGAGCTACACATTCCAAAAAGTTGGGACAGGGGCAATAAAAGGCCGGAAAAGTTAAATGTACATATAAGGAACAGCTGGAGGACAAATTTACAACTTATTAGGTCAATTATCAACATGATTGGGTATAAAAGAGCCTCTCAGAGTGGCAGTGTCTCTCAGAAGGCAAGATGGGCAGAGGATCACCAATTCCCCCAATGCTGCGGCAATAGCGGAGCAATATCAGAAAGGAGATTCTCTGAGAAACACTGCACAGAGTTTGAAATTATCATCATCTACAGATCATAATATCATCCAGAGAACCTGGAACAATCTCTGTGTGTAAGGGTCAAGGGTCAAACTGGATGGCCGTGATCTTCAGCCCTTAGACGGCACTGCATCACACACAGGAATGCTCCTGTAATGGACATCACAACATGGGCTCAGGAATACTTCCAGAAAACATTGGTGAACACAATCCACCGCGCCATTCGCCGTCGCCGGCTAAAACTCTATAGGTCAAAGAAGAAGCCGTATCTAAACATGATCCAGAAGCGCAGGCGTTTCCTCTGGGCCAAGGCTCATTTAAAATGGACTGTGGCAAAGTGGAAAACTGTTCTGGGGTCAGACGAATCAACATTTGAAGTTCTTTTTGGAAAACTGGGACGCCATCCGGACTAAAGAGGACAAGCTGTTCTCAGCGCTCAGTCCAGAAGCTGATCTCTGATGGTCTGGGGTTCATGAGTGTGTGTGGCATGGGCAGCTTACACATCTGGAAAGGCCATCAATGCTGAAAGGTCTATCCAAGTTCTAGAACAACATCTGCTCCATCCAGACGGCGTCTCTTTCAGGGAAGACCTTACATTCTCCAACATGACAATGCCAGACCACACACTGCATCAATTACAACATCATGGCTGAAGAAGGATCCGGCACTGAAATGGCCAGCCTGCAGTCCAGATCTTTCACCATTAGAAAACATTTGGCGCATCATAAAGAGGAAGATGCGATAAAGAAGACCTGAGGCAGTTGAGCAACTAGAAGCCTGTATTAGACAAGAATGGGACAACATTCCTATTCCTAAACTTGTCTCTTCAGTCCCCAGACCTTTGCAGACTGATATAAAAAGAAGAGGGGATGACACACAGGGGGAAACATGGCCGTGTCCCAACTTTTTTGTAATGTGTTGATCTCATGACTTCCAAAATGAGCTAATATTTGGCATGACATTTCACAATGTGTCACTTTCAGCATTGATATGTCATCTATGTTGTATTCTAAATAAAGTATTGACATTTGAAACTTCTGCATCATTGCATTCTGTGCAAATTGTCTCCAACATTTTTGGAATCAGGTTTGTGAGATAAACACTAATTGCATCTCAGTGTTGTTGTACATTAACAGAATGCAATAATAATATAGATTGTAAATGATTATATTTATTAAAATTATTAAATGGATGCTGCCTTAATGTCACAATAAAAGCCCTCACTCACCGACCCCTAACCCTACCCAATAAATGCATTTATTATTATTAAACATTTCGTTAGGCACTTTATTCCCACTTTTAGAACAGAAAGTAAATGCCTTTCTGATGTGATGTGTGAGGGGAAAAGAGAGAAGAGAGAGCTCGACAAAAGGCGGATTCGAACCCGGGTCGATCACTTGGTAACACTATCTTACAGTGTCCTTGTTACATATGTTACATGTGCTTAGCATAGTAATAACAGTAAATTATGCATGATTACATGCAACTAACCCTACAGTAAGTACATGTAGTTACAAAATATTACTCAGTGATTAAATATATAATAACACTGTAACAATGACACCTTAATGTGTGTGACCCTGGAGCACAAAACCAGTCATAATATCAAATATACTCACGGGTATATCTGTGGCGATAGCCAACAACTCATCGTAAGGGTCAAAATGAT
>NC_090194.1:645000-700000 GCF_024679245.1 Pseudorasbora parva
TGAGGAATTTAAGACAGCCAAAGTCCTGTTGGCCATGATGTTGCGCGGCAGCGATGATCAGGCTGTGCGACAGGCGAACATTGTAGTGAAGACAGGATGGAAGTGGAAGGCCAGTGGAGCTCTGAGGGAAGCGGATGAGCGCTTACAACATGCAGACATCATGGGCACGGTGAATCAGGGAAGGCTGGGCCTTGGAGCCATCACCCGAGCAAGCTGGAAGGAGGGAAGGGCAAAGGATCGGAAAGGGATGGTGCAGAAGGAAATTTGAACTGTGGAGGAAGAGAGTAGACAAGGCAGCGCAGTAGCCATAAAACAGCAAGACAGCTGGACCCGGTGGGAAAGTGTCAGAGGAAGATCTCTCAGTTGGAAGCTATCTGGAACATAGAGGGGCATCGGATAAAGTTCCTCCTTAGTTCAGTGTACAATGTGCTGCCAACACCAACAAACCTCCAAAGATGGAGGCTGAGAGAGGATCCCTCCTGTATGTAGTGCAAGAGACCAGCAAACCTGGAGCACATTCTGTCGTCCTGTCGGGCAGGCCTGACTGAAGGGAGGTACTTGTGGCGGCATGACCAGGTGCTGGCGCAACTGGCCGGTGGACTGGAGAAGGAGAGGAAGCGGAAAAGAACCAAGGCCCAAGAAAAAGGCCCCGGCTTCATTGGCTTCCTCAGGCCTGGGGAGAAGGCAGTGAAGGAGGACAGATGTTTAGGGATCCTTGGTACGGCAGAGGACTGGGAGATGAGAGTTGATCTCAGAAGGCAACTCAAGTTTCCAGAGGAGATTGCCGTCACCAGCCTCCGACCAGACATCGTGCTCTGGTCCCAAGCAACAAGGCAGGTGTCCCTAATAGAGCTGACGGTACCCTGGGAGGAAAGGATTGACGAGGCACATGAACGGAAGCTAGGGAAGTATCAGTTGCTCATCTCTGAGAGCCAGCAGAGAGGTTGGAGAGCCTGGAATCTACCGGTGGAGGCGGGTTGCAGGGGGTTCCCGGTACAGTCACTTTGGGGAGCATTGGGGATGCTTGGGGTTAGAGGGGCAACCCGTAAGAACCTGGGGAATAATATAGCAAAGCAAGCAGAGACAGCATCCCAATAGCTGTGGTTAAAGAGAAGTGAGCAGTGGCTAAACTAGGCTGGCAGAGCTGAGTGGTGAAGTACCGAATGGCAGAGGGAGCAGTTCCAGGACTCCATTGAGGTGTCGTGGGCTAGTTGACGAAACACCGGTGAGGTGGGGTGCCCACTTGAAAACCCAGTGAAGTCAACAGGTCTGAATCATTCAGCTCTGGCTCCATATGAAGATGTCTGAGCGAAGTGACTTGCTATGCTATGACAATGCTAGCCACCCACATAAAGAGCAGGACGTAACTCCTGCCAAGTGCGATATACCCTATCGTTTAGAGTCATTCCAGCCTCTTATTGCTATTATTCTTACCTGTCCCAACTTTTTTAGAATGTGTAGCTCTCATGAAACCCAAAAAGAGCCAATATTTTGCATGACATTACAATATGTCTCACTTTCAACATTTGATATGTTTTCTATATTCTATTGTAAATAAAATATACGTGCAAGAGATTTGTAAATTATCGCATTTCTTTTTTATTCACAATTTCTACAGTGTCCCAACTTTTTTGGAATCGGGTCTGTACTTACAATGGTATGGTTGAGGGTTATTTGCATATGTTTATGCATATTTTTCTGTTTTTACTGTGTACATGTAACAATGACACTGTAAAATAAAGTGTTACGTTATGTATTATATAATTTGTATTATTAATATTTTGCTATTTATACATTTTAATTTCAAAAGTGTATATGTTTTAGTCGTGAGGCCTGTGAAAATATGATCTAGACCTCAAAAATCATTACTGTTTTCATCTACACTGAAAAAATATCTTATGTTGTTTTACTGATCTAGTAAATGCATCTTGATTTAAGAATATTTAGATATTTGGACTGGAAACAAGAAAAAAATACTGAGTAAGAAGAGCATTTTTTGCAGTGTAAAACACTTCCATGCAATTCTCCCTCAGTGTGTTAAACATCTACTGTTCTCATACCTGCTCTGGGTCCAATGGTGTGTGTATGAGGCAGCCAGTGGACACACACACACACACACACACACACACACAAACAGCAGACAGTGAGGGACTCCACAGAGACACCAGGTAGAGAGGAAAAGGAGCACCATACAGCACCTGTACCTTCTATGAGCAACTCCTGCCCATGACTGCCCAAAAGCGTCCGCGAAAGGAAAGGGGCGAAATCCACGAAGATCTCCCTCAGAAGCGGAGCAACCTTCTCTAGCGCTCGCTCCAGCTTCGTCGTGATGCTGCGGGAGCCAAAACAAACACAGACACAGAAAACAAGCTCCAGTTAGCTCCAAATTACAGAGATCAGTTAATAATCACACTTCCAGCTGGTTAGCAGTGTTGGGGAAAGTTACTTTGAAAAGTAATGCATTACAATATTGCGTTAATCCCTTAAAGGGTTAGTTCAGCCAGAAATGAAATGTCTGTCATTAACTCCTCCCCCTAATGTCGCTCCACACCCGTCAGACCTCCGCTCATCTTCACACACAGTTTAAGATATTTTATATTTAGTCCGAGAGCGTATGCAAGTGTATGCACACTATACTGTCCATGTCCAGAAAGGGAATAAAAACATCATCACAGTAGTCCATATGAGACATCAGTGGGTTAATTAGAGTCTCTTGAAGCATCCAAAATACATTTGGGTCCAAAAATAACAAAAACTACGACTTTATTCAGCATTGGCTTCTCTTCCGCGTTTGTGTTCAATCCTCAAATAAAGATTCAAACGGTTATGAATCAGCGAATTGATTCATGATTCGGATCGCGTGTCAAACGAAAAAAATCACGAGACATTGGCGATCCGAATCATGAATCGATTACGATTTCGGGATATTACAATATTGGGACAAGAGATGTCAGTAAAACAAAGTAACTTGCGTTACTTATTTAAAAAAGTAACTCAGATATTTTGTTGTAAATTTTAAAAGTAATCTGATTACATAACTCAAGTTACATATGAGTTTCCCCAACACTGCTGGTTAGTATGTGAGAAAGTCTATGGCGTAACTATTGGGTTAAAGCCATCCTGCAGAAACTCCAGCAGAGAGAGCAAAGGCTTAGCTTATCATCACCCTGTTTTATGCACAGATGTTATTTGGTGTTATATCACCCGTAAGTGTGTTAACTTCACTACACCCGGATGCACACCAGACTAGGGTGAGTGTGAAGGGCTCATGAGAAAAATAAAGGAGGACAAACAAGGGATGACTTTATGAATGACGGCGAGGCGGCAGGGTTGATTCTGTCAAGATCTCTGCAAATATAACCGATTTATCAATGCTCAAACTCTAATATCCTCACCAGGCGTAATACAGATGCATTTCTGCACACAACAGAGCCTATGCGGCAAAAAATGCTCTTCTTATTTAGTATTTGTTTCAAAGATTAATTTACTAGATCAGTAAAACGACATAAGATAATTTTTCTTGTTTCCTTAAAAATAAAATCAAAATGAAGTGAGCTTTTGCTTATTTCTGTTTGGAAACAAGATTTCAATCAGAAATATTATTATTATTCTCACCCCATCGGTATATCATTTTGCATGTTTAAAGCAGAAACTCACTTCATTTAGATTTTATTTTTAAGGAAACAAGCAATAAATATCTCATGTCGTTTTACTGATCTAGTAAATGCATCTTGATTTAAGAATTGTTAGATATTTAGACTGGAAACAAGAGACAGAATGACTGAGTAAGAAGAGCATTTTCTGCAGCGTATCTGACGTTTATGCTGCATTCACATCACGCTTGAGCCTCCAGTTAGTCGCGGGAAAAACTAAACCGACCGGTTTATATCGGTCACTTGTTTAAGTGTCTGGTTTTTGTGTTGAATATTGCCCAGCAACTCATGTTTGAGAGTCAAAAAAGAGAGCCATTATACAGTAAAAAAATATAATGTGAACGCAGCAGAAAATACAGAGAAGTGGACCAATGAGAGGTCGCAGTGGGCGGAGCTATACAGCATAATGCAATGAGAATAGAAAACAGAAAACACATTAAAACTAGCGCTGTCAATATGCTGACAATAACTAGTCATAACTAGTGCTGTGCACATAAATTATGTAAACAAACTTTTATTTTGGATGCGATTAATTGCGATATTACAGCACTAAACATATTGTATTTGATATACAATTTTGATATACAATTGTTAAATATATTTCAACTCTGAAATACAGCTGAAACTCATTAATGTTAGAATATAAAATTTAAATATTGCAATAAAAATAAAATTTAATAAAATGAGAAAAAGCATGCAATGAAAATAGAAAACGAGGAAAACGCTTAGTCTCACACTGTAGTGCATCTGAACACACTCAAACTAAAAACATTAAAAATCATTTTTGGACATTGATATACAGCTGAAAATCAACAACAAAAAATGTATAATGCAATAAAAAAAATGAAAAAAGCATGCAATTCAAATAAACATATTTAAAAAGAAATGCATTAATACATAATCAATTTAAAAGAAATATTGCAATAATAAAATAAAATAAAGTATAAAATATATAAAAAAAATGACAAAAAATAAATCTGAAAATATAAAATAAGGCAGATTTAAAAATATGAATAAATACATTAAAATTATGTATAAAGACTAAAACAACATAATGGCTTGTTTAAGGGGAAAAAATTCAAACCGAAGAGATTTTATTGTTAAGCTTGAAGCTTTATCGTGTCATACCTGGTTCAGACAGAGCAAATATACCACACAGACAGAATCAACTCTAGCAGAGCCGTTACGAATGACAGAAGCAGCGCCCAGAGAGAGAGAGAGGGAGAGGGAGAGAGAGAGAGAGAGAGAGAGAGAGAGAGAGAGAGAGAGAGAGAGACAGAGAGAGAGAGAGAGAGAGAGAGAGAGAGAGAGAGAGAGAGAGAGAGAGAGAGAGAGAGAGAGCGAGAGCGTGTAAAGCTGGAGCACTGGGTAAGGGGCCAGTTCAAGCTTCCTTGCCTAAGAAACTGTCCTGCATCTCTGGGGGCGGTTTGGAATCCTGTCAGCGAACTAAAGGATTTGAGTTCAGGAGGCGTCAGCCTGGTTCGCAGTGGACACTGGTCCACTTCACAAAAGGCACTGCAATACAAATGGGCACAAACAGACAGTCATGACTGTACAGGCATTCACTCTCAGTCTACAGTGTGTGGATCTGTGCCAAACCGAAGCATGATTGAGCCCCGCAGCTTCGTGTCACACATGCAAAGACACACAAATGGACTAAATCAGTTCTGCTGCATTCAAACTACAACGGATGAATCCATCCATATATGGCAGGATCCCAGTAAACACAGAACGTTCCCCTAACGTTCCCATGTGGTTATTTTTTGGGGGGAACCAAATAATAAAGTTCTGGGAATGTTCTCTATTGGTTGTGTTTGTAACCAAAAGAGAACGTTCCCTGCAGGTTATTTGGGGGTTATTTTAGGCAGCGGCAATTTACACTAATATATGTGTTTACACGCCCTTATACGGAGATGTGTGGCGTGTTTACGTGCGCTGAAAGCCCTTATATGGAGATGTGTGGGTGTGTTTACTTGAGCGGAAAGCCCTTATATGGAGATGTGTGGGTGTGTTTGTGTGCTGAAAGCCCTTATATGGAGATGTGTGGGTGTGTTTACGTGCGCTGAAAGCCCTTATATGGAGATGTGTGGGTGTGTTTACGTGCGCTGAAAGCCCTTATATGGAGATGTGTGGGTGTGTTTGTGTGCTGAAAGCCCTTATATGGAGATGTGTGGGCGTGTTTGTGTGCTGAAAGCCCTTATATGGAGATGTGTGGGCGTGTTTGTGTGCTGAAAGCCCTTATATGGAGATGTGTGGGCGTGTTTGTGTGCTGAAAGCCCTTATATGGAGATGTGTGGGCGTGTTTGCGTGCTGAAAGCCCTTATATGGAGATGTGTGGGTGTGTTTGCGTGGGTGTGTTTGTGTGCTGAAAGCCCTTATATGGAGATGTGTGGGCGTGTTTGTGTGCTGAAAGCCCTTATATGGAGATGTGTGGGCGTGTTTTTGTGCTGAAAGCCCTTATATGGAGATGTGTGGGTGTGTTTGTGTGCTGAAAGCCCTTAAATGAAGATGTGTGGGCGTGTTTGTGTGCTGAAAGCCCTTATATGGAGATGTGTGGGCGTGTTTGTGTGCTGAAAGCCCTTATATGGAGATGTGTGGGCGTGTTTGTGTGCTGAAAGCCCTTATATGGAGATATGTGGGTGTGTTTGTGTGCTGAAAGCCCTTAAATGGAGATGTGTGGGCGTGTTTGTGTGCTGAAAGCCCTTATATGGAGATGTGTGGGCGTGTTTGTGTGCTGAAAGCCCTTATATGGAGATGTGTGGGCGTGTTTGTGTGCTGAAAGCCCTTATATGGAGATGTGTGGGCGTGTTTGTGTGCTGAAAGCCCTTATATGGAGATGTGTGGGTGTGTTTGTGTGCTGAAAGCCCTTATATGGAGATGTGTGGGCGTGTTTGCGTGCTGAAAGCCCTTATATGGAGATGTGTGGGTGTGTTTGCGTGGGTGTGTTTGTGTGCTGAAAGCCCTTATATGGAGATGTGTGGGCGTGTTTGTGTGCTGAAAGCCCTTATATGGAGATGTGTGGGCGTGTTTTTGTGCTGAAAGCCCTTATATGGAGATGTGTGGGCGTGTTTTTGTGCTGAAAGCCCTTATATGGAGATGTGTGGGTGTGTTTGTGTGCTGAAAGCCCTTATATGGAGATATGTGGGTGTGTTTGTGTGCTGAAAGCCCTTAAATGGAGATGTGTGGGCGTGTTTGTGTGCTGAAAGCCCTTATATGGAGATGTGTGGGCGTGTTTGTGTGCTGAAAGCCCTTATATGGAGATGTGTGGGCGTGTTTGTGTGCTGAAAGCCCTTATATGGAGATGTGTGGGCGTGTTTGTGTGCTGAAAGCCCTTATATGGAGATGTGTGGGCGTGTTTGTGTGCTGAAAGCCCTTATATGGAGATGTGTGGGCGTGTTTGTGTGCTGAAAGCCCTTATATGGAGATGTGTGGGCGTGTTTGTGTGCTGAAAGCCCTTATATGGAGATGTGTGGGCGTGTTTGTGTGCTGAAAGCCCTTATATGGAGATGTGTGGGCGTGTTTGTGTGCAGAAAGCCCTTATATGGAGATGTGTGGGCGTGTTTGTGTGCTGAAAGCCCTTATATGGAGATGTGTGGGCGTGTTTGTGTGCTGAAAGCCCTTATATGGAGATGTGTGGGCGTGTTTGTGTGCTGAAAGCCCTTATATGGAGATGTGTGGGCGTGTTTGTGTGCTGAAAGCCCTTATATGGAGATGTGTGGGCGTGTTTGTGTGCTGAAAGCCCTTATATGGAGATGTGTGGGCGTGTTTGTGTGCTGAAAGCCCTTATATGGAGATGTGTGGGCGTGTTTGTGTGCTGAAAGCCCTTATATGGAGATGTGTGGGTGTGTTTGTGTGCTGAAAGCCCTTATATGGAGATGTGTGGGCGTGTTTGTGTGCTGAAAGCCCTTATATGGAGATGTGTGGGCGTGTTTGTGTGCTGAAAGCCCTTATATGGAGATATGTGGGTGTGTTTGTGTGCTGAAAGCCCTTATATGGAGATGTGTGGGCGTGTTTGTGTGCTGAAAGCCCTTATATGGAGATGTGTGGGCGTGTTTGTGTGCTGAAAGCCCTTATATGGAGATGTGTTGGCGTGTTTGTGCGCTGAAAGCCCTTATATGGAGATGTGTGGGTTGTGTTTGAATCAGGTAAGAAGTTCTCCTGTGCTTACAAATACGAAATAATCCACGCAGTTATTAGTGAATGAGACCCAATGTTATTTGGCACTTAAATGTAAAACCTGGTTGTGGTACAGTGTTAGTGATACAAGTTATGAATAAATTAAATCTTATTTATTCCTCCGTATGAAGGTTATGTGCTGGGATGATTTCTATTGGTTCAACAAATTCAAAACAAGACATGGTTTGTAGTCGGATACTGATTATTGATGTCCATTCGCCTGTTTTTTGTGTCACTTATTCCATTTGATTATTGATATGATTACTGAGGTACAGCCGGGTAAATGAGATCGGGATAAAGAGGTTAGGGGAACGTTCTGGGAAGGTTAGGGGAACGTTCTCCAAACCAACAGGGAATGTTCTATTTATGTAAAGAAAACGTTCCTGGCTAACCAACAGAGAATGTTAGGATGTCTGTTCTGGGAACGTTCTGAGAACCAAAAGTTGTTATCTGGGATAAAAGACTATCAGTACCTCGGTGTGTGTCTGTGAGGGAAGTGTGTGATGATACACAGAGAGATGAAGGGAAGTGTAGAGAGGAGAGATAGTTAAGAAACTAATGGATTATGGGAATCATAGTAGGAAGCATGGCTGCCAAAAAAAGAGGACGAGCACAGGAAGTGAGGTCATAATGCATGATCTGGGGTTAGTGTGTGTGTGTGTGTGTGTGTGTGTGTGTACCTCATGTTTTCCACCGTGTCTTCAGGCATGGGTGCGACGGTCTGCACCGCTGGGAGATTTTTACTCGTGGCACCGTTCACAAAGCTTGATGAAGAGGAGGATGAGGAGGAGGCAGAGTCAGCGGCCCCTGTTAGACACAGCAGACCGCACATAAACATCGTCCATATGCATCTCGTGTCAGCACACTGTAAGACGATATTATTATGTAATATTCAGGAAGACTCGCCTGTTGTGTTGATCATGCTTTTAGGCGTAGCTGTGGCAGCAGCGAAGATATTGGGCGTACTTCCTGAAGATGGCACACCTCCGGTGGTGGGAGTACCGACTGTGTTCACGGCCAGACTTCCTGGAGGAGGCTTCTTAACGGGCACCACCACACTCCTGTGAGCACACACACACACACACACACACACACACACACACACACACACACGTTGTGTTTTTGTGAATTGTGGGAACTTTCCATAGGCGTAATGGATTTTACACTGTACATTCTATCTCTCTACACTGCCCCTAACTGCCCCATTTTGATGAAGACACTGAAGCTGCTCACCTGTCAAACGAGTGGAACTGCATGGGCAGCACCGCCGCAGCTTCCCTCTTCAGGGCCGGATCCGGCTGGTACGGCTGGGGCTCAGGCTCCGCCCCCTCCACCGGGGCTGCCACCAAACTCTTCAGGATCTCCTTCACATTGATGCCCTTGTTGGATTGGCTGATGCTGGAGATGGAGGCGGCCGGCTTCAGAAGGCCCGGAGGAGACTCCAGCAGGGACTCACGGGACTTCCGGACCTCCGAGGACAGAGTGCAGAGCAGCTCGCTCATGACATCTGGACCCCCAGAACCAGAACCAAAACCAGACCCAGACCCAGAGTCGGGGCCCGGCTCGGAGCCGTTGAGGACGCTGACCTGCTCCTCTCCAATGCCTGAGTCAGTGTGAGGCAGAGAGGCCTCCAGCGGCAGATCCTCCAGAGGGGAGGCGGCCTGACGCAGTCCATCTGAGAACGAGGAGGGGTTTTCTGCAGTTTACACACACACACACACACACGTGCACGGACACGCACGTGCACACACACACACACACACACAGACGAGTTAAACATTTGTAATAATATTAGTGGCACTTATATAATTATAATAGACTTTTGGAAGAAGTCTTAAAGGCTCACCAAAGCTGCATTTATTTGATCAAAAATTCAGTAAAAATATTCGGAAATAGTATAACAAAATTTTAAAACATACTCCAAAACTTTTTAGTGGTAGAGTATCACAGTTCTCACCAATACATCTAGCGGAGATGAGACTGATTTAGGGCTGCACGATTACTCGCGATGACGATATCTGCTTCTCTTGACTGATTTCAAACTATCGTCACGATGTTGGCCCGCTTGTTATTCATCCTTAAAGTGTGTTTTTTCTTTAGGATGCGTTATCTTGCATTGGTAACGAGCCTCCACTCAGCTATGCTTGATTGCCAGATGCAAAGAGCCTAAATCCCCCGAATAGAGCTTTCCCCTTAAAAGGATAAACTTTCTTCCCGGTGTTTTACTCAATATGTGCAATCTGGCAACTCATGCGCGGATTCTCTAAAATGCGGAAGAAGCGCTGATGATCTGGGAAACCGCTGGAGTTTAGCGATCCACAGCGAAATCCTGCTTCAGTGTGAGTGTCATAGCCAGTCTTTGTTTCTTCACAAGCCACTTGTGCTATTGTGTGCCTAAATCTGCCCTGATCAAACCTTCAGCCATGAATTTCCACAAATGCAACACGGATCTCCGCCTTATAAGCTGCGAAGGTGCATTTATTCTGCAAACTTGTGACAATTAAATTGGGAAAATTGTAATGTGACAGTATGGTTTATTATTATGTTTACGGAATTTGGTCTCTTAATATCACTGTCTTAGTGCATTAAGCCACGTTAAGCATTTCATAATGTCCCTAGCCAGAGATATTTATTATATATCAAAGAGCATCGTTCTTTGCTTTACGAATTTGCTGGACAATTTGAATCTTTTGGTTTGTCTCATTAGCAAAAAAATTGTGTTGCTTTGAAAATCTAATGTGAAAACAGATTACAAAGCATTCAGCAAATCCATGTGTTCTGTGTTGATTTACCATCTAACCGGTTATCAAAGTTGGTTAAATAAAGTCGGTGTGCCACCTACAGGCCTTTGGCTGAAGTGTAGGTTGGTGAAGAACGTGCTAAATGGCCATAACTGCACTACCCTTTTGATGGAAATATCGTGATTATCAGTTTAACATACTCTGATTGGTTTATTGCATGTTATGCCCAAACACACCCATGACTCATTAAGAGACGAGGGACGATCCTTTTAGACCATGAGCTGGAGCACAGACCGTCATTCCATCACTAAATTAGCACAAATGGATTCAGACACGCTGTACGAGCTAAGATCAGTGAAATAGGGCCCAAGATTTGTAATGTGCATCGTATGCCAGCCAGTTCTTTCCCATTTAAATATGAATTCAATATCACACTCAGATAAAGCTTTGCAATAATGATTCACACGCTTAAGTTGTTGAAATCCTCCCAGTGGGAAGAGCTGGATGATTATTTACAGTAGCGTAGATAATCTGCTATGAAGAGTGGAAGGTGTTTGACTGTGTGATGAACATTCAGTAGTATTTGTGGGTTGTGGCAAATGACTAAAAATACAAACGACAGAGAGAGCAAACTCGCTCGCTCACTCACGCACGCACGCACGCACGCACGCACGCACGCACGCACGCACGCACGCACGCACGCACGCACGCACGCACGCACGCACGCACGCACGCACGCACGCACGCACGCACGCACGCACGCACGCACACACACACACACACACACACACACACACACACACACACACCTGTGCTGGTGGGTGAATTAATCTCTTGTCGAATGCTTCTCCCTGATAGGCTGCTGGACCTGCCAATCTCCCGCTGCGGCTCCAGGATGTCCCGGTATTTGGACACCATGAGGACAGAGATGAAGTAAACCACGGCCAGAGCCAGAAACTGAGCCTGCTTACTGTCATCCTGATGAACACACACACACACACACACACACACACACACACACACACTTCAGGTCAGCGTCACACTTCACTCAGGTGAGAGAGTGTCTCACCACTACACTGCAAAAAATGCTCTTCTTATTTAGTATTTTTTCTTGTTTCCAGTCCAAATATCTTAATATTCTTAAATGTATTTACTAGACAAGTAAAGCGACATAAGATATTTTTTCTTGTTTTGTTAGTCTAAATGAAGAGAGTTTTTGCTTAAAACAGGCAAAATGATCTGCCAATGGGGTGAGGAGAATAATCTTATTTCTGATTGAAATCTTGTTTCCGTCCCAAACAGAAATAAGATTATTTTTCCAGATCATTTAGCCTGTTTTAAGCAAAAACTCACTTCATTTTGAGTTATTTTCCCCCAAAACAAGACAAAAACTTGTACTTATCTAGTAAATGTTTCTCAATGTATTTTGTTTTAGATATTTAGACTTAAAACAAGAAAAAAATACTAAGTAAGAAGAGCATTTTTGCAGTGTGACGTGTCAATGCACCATAAGTGGTAGGGCACCAGAATTAGGAAACAAAATTAGGTCTGGTACCGGTTATACAGGTATTGGCCATATTCTGATTGGGTCCGCTACCAGTTATATAGGTATTGGCCATATTCTGATTGGGTCCGGTACCGGTTATATAGGTTTTGGCCATATTCTGATTGGGTCCGCTACCGGTTATATAGGTATTGGCCATATTCTGATTGGGTCCGCTACCAGTTATATAGGTATTGGCCATATTCTGATTGGGTCTGGTACCGGTTATATAGGTATTGGACATATTCTGATTGGGTCTGGTACCGGTTATATAGGTTTTGGCCATATTCTGATTGGGTCCGCTACCGGTTATATAGGTATTGGCCATATTCTGATTGGGTCTGGTACCGGTTATATAGGTATTGGACATATTCTGATTGGGTCTGGTACCGGTTATATAGGTTTTGGCCATATTCTGATTGGGTCCGCTACCGGTTATATAGGTATTGGCCATATTCTGATTGGGTCCGCTACCAGTTATATAGGTATTGGCCATATTCTGATTGGGTCTGGTACCGGTTATATAGGTATTGGACATATTCTGATTGGGTCTGGTACCGGTTATATAGGTTTTGGCCATATTCTGATTGGGTCTGGTACCGGTTATATAGGTATTGGCCATATTCTGATTGGGTCCGCTACCAGTTATATAGGTATTGGCCATATTCTGATTGGGTCCGCTACCGGTTATATAGGTTTTGGCCATATTCTGATAGGGTCCGCTACCGGTTATATAGGTATTGGACATATTCTGATTGGGTCCAATACCGGTAATATAGGTTTTGGCCATATTCTGATTGGGTCCGCTACCGGTTATATAGGTATTGGACATATTCTGATTGGGTCCAATACCGGTTATATAGGTTTTGGCCATATTCTGATTGGGTCCAATACCGGTTATATAGGTATTGGACATATTCTGATTGGGTCCAATACCGGTTATATAGGTATTGGCCATATTCTGATTGGGTCCGGTAACGGTTATATATGTATTGGCCATATTCTGATTGGGTCCGGTACCGGTTATATAGGTTTTGCCCATATTCTGATTGGGTCCGCTACCGGTTATATAGGTATTGGACATATTCTGATTGGGTCCAATACCGGTTATATAGGTTTTGGCCATATTCTGATTGGGTCCAATACCGGTTATATAGGTATTGGCCATATTCTGATTGGGTCCGGTAACGGTTATATATGTATTGGCCATATTCTGATTGGGTCTGCTACCGGTTATATAGGTTTTGCCCATATTCTGATTGGGTCCGCTACCGGTCATATAGGTATTGGACATATTCTGATTGGGTCCAATACCGGTTATATAGGTATTGGCCATATTCTGATTGGGTCCGCTACCGGTTATATAGGTATTGGACATATTCTGATTGGGTCCAATACCGGTTATATAGGTTTTGGCCATATTCTGATTGGGTCCGCTACCGGTTATATAGGTATTGGACATATTCTGATTGGGTCCAATACCGGTTATATAGGTTTTGGCCATATTCTGATTGGGTCCAATACCGGTTATATAGGTATTGGACATATTCTGATTGGGTCCAATACCGGTTATATAGGTATTGGCCATATTCTGATTGGGTCCGGTAACGGTTATATAGGTATTGGACATATTCTGATTGGGTCCAATACCGGTTATATAGGTTTTGGCCATATTCTGATTGGGTCCAATACCGGTTATATAGGTTTTGGCCATATTCTGATTGGGTCCGGTACCGGTAATATAGGTATTGGCCATATTCTGATTGCGTCTGGTACCGGTTATATAGGTATTGGCCATATTCTGATTGGGTCCAATACCGGTTATATAGGTATTGGCCATATTCTGATTGGGTCCGGTACCGGTTATATAGGTATTGGCCATATTCTGATTGGGTCTGGTACCGGTTATATAGGTATTGGCCATATACTGATTGGGTCCGGTACCGGTTATATAGGTATTGGCCATATTCTGATTGGGTCCGGTAACGGTTATATAGGTATTGGCCATATTCTGATTGGGTCCGGTACCGGTTATATAGGTATTGGCCATATTCTGATTGGGTCCGGTACCGGTTATATAGGTATTGGCCATATTCTGATTGGGTCCGCTACCGGTTATATAGGTATTGGCCATATTCTGATTGGGTCCGCTACCGGTTATATAGGTATTGGACATATTCTGATTGGGTCCAATACCGGTTATATAGGTTTTGGCCATATTCTGATTGGGTCCAATACCGGTTATATAGGTATTGGCCATATTCTGATTGGGTCCGGTAACGGTTATATAGGTATTGGCCATATTCTGATTGGGTCCGGTACCGGTTATATATGTATTGGCCATATTCTGATTGGGTCCGGTACCGGTTATATATGTATTGGCCATATTCTGATTGGGTCCGGTACCGGTTATATATGTATTGGCCATATTCTGATTGGGTCCGGTAACGGTTATATATGTATTGGCCATATTCTGATTGGGTCCAATACCGGTTATATAGGTATTGGCCATATTCTGATTGGGTCCGGTAACGGTTATATATGTATTGGCCATATTCTGATTGGGTCCGGTACCGGTTATATATGTATTGGCCATATTCTGATTGGGTCCGGTACCGGTTATATATATGTATTGGCCATCCGAACTCTACTTACCACATCTCTGAAGACGACAGCGCGGAGCCGATTAATGTCCACGTCCTGCAGGAGTCTGTCTGGGTCTTTAATGGGCGAAAGATTACGTGGGACGTTCTGGAGGATGGTCTGCGGCAGGAGGGAGAGAAAACCATCTGTTATACACACACACACACACGCACACACACAAACTTCCTCCAGACAAGTCGCAATTTAGTGTGTTTCTGATGTGCATTGGATGTGTTTTCTCCAAGCGGCTCCTCCGCCAGTTTCTCCTGAAGCCGATACTGAAGTGTCTTAAACTGTAATTTCTCAACTGGCCACTAGAGCTCCAGAAGGAGCAGACTCTCACTCAGCCTCATGTTAAAATGGCAGCGATTATCACAGCACTGACGCAGATTAGGAGTCAGATTACATTTAACGTCATAAATGAGCTGATGAGCTTTAGTGATGACAGCTGCGGTAATCGCGACTACACTCGCGGCAGTCGTTCTCAGCATGTCTCTAGTCTGGCACGTTTCAGTTCATGCCTTTGGAAGATTAACTTTCATAGAAATTAATTTGAGAAGTTAAAAGACTTACATTGGTCAGCATAGCTCAGTTTAAATGAGTGCCTTTAGCGGAGCTGAGCTGTGAGTGTGATCTCCATCCCTCATGAGCGGGTTCAAAACATTCGGAAATGGCTCCCTCTGCTGGCTGGAGTCTTTAGCCCTTGGCCAAAGATTCCTCCGATAATGCAAATATCGTCAATTTGCATCACGGGAGGAATTTTTCCAGAAATAAAATGCATGAATCTCTCGTCTCAGGGGGATATGAGGGGGGAAAGCACAATCATTTGATTATACTCCAGGGTTTCTACTGATACAAAGCCATATGCTAATCGCTGAAGTAACCCTTTAAGGGCGTGGCCTTTGAGTGCCATTTAGCCATTTATCTGCTGTCTGTTAGTCATCGCATCACCTAAGCTCCGCCCACGTCCCGCCTCTTTGCCCATTTTCTGTTATCCGGTAATAACGCGCTGCCAAGATGGCGTCTCTACTTTACGCTTCAGAACGGCTCTTCAGAATCCTTCGGGTGATGTCACGGACACTACCGCCATATTTATTTGCAGTCTATGATTTTCTCTCTAGAATGTGTTTGTGCAGGTGTGTGTGAGTGAGTGTGTGTAAGTGTGTGAGTGTGTGTGACCTTGCTGGCGGACGCTGCAGTCTGCAGGTTCTCCTGGGTTTTGCTGATTGGCAATGAGGTTTTGCTTCCTCTGTCTCTCTGTCTCTGCCGACACTCCAGACAGTTCCTCACTGCTACACAACACACTGACACCACAAAAACACATTTACCTCGATTAAATTCACATCACTCACACACACCATTTGTTTTTGTGAAATGTCGGGACATTCTACAGGCGTAATGGTTTTTATACTGTACAAACCGTATTTTCTATCCCCTTACACTGCCCCTAAACCTACCCATCACACACACACACACACACACACACACACACACACACACACACACACACTGCCCCTAAACCTACCCATCACACACACACACACACACACACACACACACACACACTGCCCCTAAACCTACCCATCACACACACACACACACACACACACACACACACACTGCCCCTAAACCTACCCATCACAGGAAACATTCTGCATTTTTACTTTCTCAAAAAAACATAATTTAGTATGTTTTTAAGGCCATTTGAATTATGAGGACATCTGATATGTCCTCATAAACCACCTTTATAGTGTAATACCAGTGTAATACCCATTAAGTTATACACATTTGTGTCCTCATAAACCACATAAACAGGCTCACACACACACACACACACACACACACACAGTAGGTATCAGGTAGATATTTTTGGCTTTTGAAAGAGTCTCTTCTGCTCATTAATCTGCTACAAAAATGTGAATATACAGTAAAGAGTGATTTATTCCTGTGATTAAAGCTGAATATATCATCATTACCGACAATTATCAACAGCATTTTTTAAATTGAATAGATTTAATTTTGTGTCAAACTCTTCACTGTCACTTTTGATCAATTTAATGCAGCTTTGCTGAATACAAGTATTCATTTCTTGAAAAGAAAAAATCTTACTGACCACAATCTGTGTACTAAGATGCAAATCCTGATTTTTCTTGTGCTTTGAACCCATTTTAAAGGTAAGGTGTGTTTTATTACAGTGTGTGTGTGTGTGTGTGTGTGTGTGTCTTTAGCTCCGCCCACTGCACTCCTCCTCGAGCTCGGCTGTTTTCAGAAAGAATCGGTTCAGTGTGTCTGTCTTTTATAAATCTGATAAACTAAAGACTCTTGTGAGATATGAAGGATCAACACTACTCTACAGATACTCAAGATTAACACCAGACTGGCACAAACTGTGTGTGTGTGTGTGTGTGTGTGTTATGACCCTTTAAAAGCTTAGCATAATGAATGGAATCCTATGTTGGCAGCTAGCATGTCCCGAGTAAAAGCGATCCCCCCCCCAAAAATGAATTACTTCTTGTGGTCTGCGTATTCACATTGAGTACAAATAGCGATGCAGATTAAGACTAGGCGATTTAGGCAGATATTGGGACTATATTATGGCGAAGCAGAGATATCAGGCAACACACTGCGAACGCTCAACAGCCGGAGGACGTGAGGATAAGAGCCGTGATATCTCTGCTTCCCCATAATATAGTCCCAATATCTGCCTAAATCACCTAGTCTTAATCTTCATCGCTATTTGTACTCGATGTGAATACGCAGACCACAAGAAGTAATTTGTTTTTTTATGGGGGGGGGTCACTTTTACTCGGGACATGCTATCTGGCAACATAGGATTCCATTCATTATGCTAAGCTAAGCTAGCGGCGACCCTGCCAAACTAAAACAGTGCACTGAGACTAAAATGCATTTGCCCACATATCTAAATGTAGGAGAGAAGTTGAATAAGCCCTATCTCTAAAAACGCTGAAGTGTTCCTTTAAGAATTGTTCGATATTTAGACTAGAAACAAGACAAAATTACTGAGTAAGAAGAGCATTTATTGCAGTGTATAAGGACTTTACTTCTAAAGTCTTTTTGATTCATACCTAAGCGCAGACACTGGCGCATCAGTCCGCCGGATGACATGTTCTTCTCCGCCTCGATCTCGCTGAAGTTCAGAGAGCTGGCGAACACGAGAACGTCCACCATAGCCATCAGCCGGCTGAGAAACGTGACCGCCGTCTCTGAAGACATGCCTTGGGTCGCCTCCACGTTCTCAAGCTCTGTCTGTACACACACACACACACACACACACACACACACACACACACACACACACACGAGGTTAGAAACATATCCGAATACATTTATAGAGCAAACACACACACAAACACAGAGCAATGCTCACAGCTAAAAACAATCACACTCACTGCTTTTCTTATTTAGTATTTTTGTCTTCTAGTCAAAATATCTAAAAAAAAAAACATTTATAAGTAAAATAACAATTTTCCTTGTTTTCTTCAAAATAAAATCAAAATGAGTTTTTGCTTAAAACAGGTAAAATGATCTGCCAATGGGGTGAGAGAAATAATCTTATTTCTGATTGAAATCTTGTTTCTTGTTTCCGTCCCAAACAGAAATAAGATTATTCTCCTCACCCCATTGGCAGATCATTTTGCCTGTTTTAAGCAAAAACTCACTTCATTTAGATTTGATTTTCAACTAAACAAGAAAAAATATCTTATGTCGTTTTACTGATCTAGTAAATGCATCTTGATTTAAGAGTATTTAGATATATCTGGACTGGAAACAAGACAAAAATACTAAATAAGAAGAGCATTTTTGCAGTGTAGGAACACAGAGCAATGCTCACAGCTAAAAACAATCACACTGTTGACAGACAAACAAAACGCCTGTGTGATAGCAGCAAATCCTTAACTTCACGTGAAACATGCCTCTCGAAACACACTGAAATGCCTGAGGTGGGGAGGAAGTGTGTTCAAACCAGAGTGACACCTGTTTGAGTGTGAACAGGTGGTGTGTGTGTGTGTGTGTGTGTGTGTGTGTGTGTGTGTGTGTGTGTGTGTGTGTGTGCTTCATCTTTACAGTGGTCAGGAAACACATCACCGTTATGCAACATCAATATCAAAAGTTCGACATACTCTGCTGTTTCTGATCTGTATGAATTTTAATGAGTTTAGAAGGAGTCTCTTCTGCTCAGCAAGGGTGTGTTTATTTTTAAGCTGCTGTCCGTAACTTTTTTTGTGTTCAAGAATTACAAAAATTATATAATGAGAATGTAAAACATGAATCCATTTTCCAAACCGTGTTTTTGTCTTACCATAAATCATTATGGTCCACTTATAATAAGTGTTTATATTGGGACTATTTCAGGCCAGACTGGTCGGTACCGCTGCGGAGGAGCACAGTCCCTGCGTGATCCGCCATAGACATAAACAGAGAGAAGTAGATCCGGCTGCAATGTTCTTCCACAAGATGCATGCAGTTCTGTTTATTAGCCACTAGAGTGCAAAAACTTACGGACTGCACCTTTAATTGAAAATACAAAAAATACAGTAAAATTGTGAAATATTATTAAAATGTAAAATAACTGTTTTCTATCTGAATATATGTTAAAATGTAATTTACTCCAAGTCTTCAGTGTCTCATGATCCTTCAGAAATCATTCTCATATGAGGATCTGATGATCAACACACATTTAGGATTATTATCAGTGTTTTTCAGGATTATTTGATGAATATGAAGCTCAGAAGAACAGGATTTATCTGAAATAGAAGCTTTTGTACATTACACTAGCGTTCAAAAGTTTTGGCTCAGTAAGAATTATTATTTATTTTTTGGGAAAGAACTTTTAATACATTTATTCAGTAAGGATGCTTTAAATTGATCAAAAGTGACAGTAAAGACATTTATAATGTACAACAGCTTCTCTTTCAGATAAATCCTGTTCTTCTGGGCTTTCTAATCATCAAAGAATTCTGCAAATGTTTTGCACATTCAAAAAGAAAATAAGAATTAAATGTTTCTGCGAAAGACATTATGATTATTCCCACTATCATTTTTATAGTCAACATAGCATGCGGTGTGTTGTCTTCCTCAGGACGCCATATTGACGCCCCCTGTCTGCGGGAACGCTCACCACGCCTGCGTGCCGCCGCGTCCCGCCTGTCAATCAAACACTGCTAACCGGGCGCGAGCACGTGCGTGCGTCCCGTTAACGGGTGTCTCCGCATTAGGCAAAGCTGATTAATGCTATGGTGACTATAAAAATGATAGCGGGATTATTTTGGGTCGTTAAACAACTGCAAATAACGACTTAGTCCAGTGATGTATGTAGCCCTAATCATAATGTCTTTCGCAGAAACCTTTAATTCTTATTTTCTTTTTAAATGTGCAAAACATTTGCAGGATTCTTTGATGATTAGAAAGCCCAGAAGAACAGGATTTATCTGAAATAGAAGCTTTTGTACATTATAAATGCCTTTACTGTCACTTTTGATCAATTTAAAGCATCCTTACTGAATAAATGTATTAAAAGTTCTTTCCCAAAAAATAAATAATAATTCTTACTGAGCCAAAACTTTTGAACGCTAGTGTAATGTTGCAAAAGCTTCTATTTCAGATAAATCCTGTTCTTCTGAGCTTCATATTCATCAGATAATCCTGAAAAACACTGATAATAATCCTAAATGTGTGTTGATCATCAGATCCTCATATGAGAATGATTTCTGAAGGATCATGAGACACTGAAGACTGGAGGAATGAGGAGGAAAATTCATTACATTTTAAAATATATTCACATAGAAAACAGTTATTTTACATTATAATAATATGTCACAATTTTACAGTATATTTTGCATTTTTAATTAACCCTCTACTGCATAGCGTTGCCCTCAGGCAACATAAAGTTTTCTTAAGCCCCATTTCCAGTACATGTTTCTTTAAATGTTTGCAACCAATCAAAATGGTCAAACAATTATTATAGAACAGTCCAATAAGGTATTGGAGTCTTTATCAAGCATCATTTGAAGGCGTGACTTCCTTTTCTGACACGTGGTCACAGGAGCACATGGTGTGAGAAGAAGGTGAGATTATTTGCTTTAGTAATCTTATTTAACATGACATGAACTGTAAATAAAAAATATATATGTGTGCATGAAGTTATAGAGAAGCATATTGTCAGGTTTTATTCACTTTTTTTTTATTTAGCATGTTCAAAAATTCAGTTTTTCTTTTTGTTGCCTCAGGGCAACGTTGTGCGTTAAGGGGTACTTTTCAAGGAGGTCTTTGCTGACAATGTGTTTGAATGTTATCCCATATCATTGCATGTCTTTGCGCACACTATAATAAAAAATAATAATAATTTAATTGTACAGGGATAGTTTTAAGTGCAATATCATGTTAATGACAGACATGACTTTCTTGAAGGCTGCACTTTGACCCCTCGTAGCTCCGAGCGAGGATTTCGTACACACACATATATTGCACGAAATTTGAAGGGGCTGATAGGATCTCTCAGGACACACATCTTAAAGGGGTGTAAGTTGTACCCCTGGGGTGCTAGAGCTCCCCAAAAACCGAAAAAAAGCCCCATAGACTTATAATTGGGCGGTTGTCCCATCAAACGCATGCGTTTCTCCTACACTGGTAAATCCCATTTGAATTATACATATCTCTGCTTCACAGACTCACAGAGACAAGGGGGTGGGCTCAATCTACTCAGACAACCAATCACTATCTCAGGATCATTGTGATGCTATTAAGCCACGCCCTAGCAACCGTTTAGAGC
Source organism: Pseudorasbora parva (assembly GCF_024679245.1). Taxonomy (NCBI): domain Eukaryota; kingdom Metazoa; phylum Chordata; class Actinopteri; order Cypriniformes; family Gobionidae; genus Pseudorasbora; species Pseudorasbora parva. The sequence continues at coordinate 666,547 of NC_090194.1, forward strand.
TCCCTAGCAACCGATCCCATAGACTTCCATTGAAAGAGATCAAAGTTATATCTCTGGATAGGAGTGCCATAGAAACATGGGGATGGGTTTGTTTGACTCAGGGCATCAACAGCCAATCACAAATCACCTTCAACACCTCCTAGCCACGCCCTAGCAACCACTATCGAGCACCCTAACAACCCAAACCCACAGTGTATATCTTCACATCTGAATGTCATAGAGACACGGGGGTTGGTTTATATCATTCATACTGACAAGGAGCTTTTGGCCTATCATTATGGGATGCTACCAAGCCACTCCATAGCAACCAAACAGAGTACCCTAGCAACTGTTTATCAAAACCTATATCTCTGCATTAGTACATCATAGACACATGGGGGTTGGTTTATATCATTCATACTGACAAGGAGCTTTTGGGGTCATTATAGGATGGTGCCAAGCCACTCCATAGCAACCATTTACAGTACCTTAGCAACCGTACAAACACATAAAGAAGCCATATCTCAGCCCCACAACATCGTACAGACATGTTGCTTGGCTTTTTTGCATCACAAATGCCACAGGGCCCCGAGTTTTGCCACGGCAAGCACCACTCACAATTTCTTCAGGAATTGTACTTTCTAGTACCATTCAAGTGGCCAAATGCCATAATGAAATATTTGAAACACATTTTGCATTTAAAAGAGTACCAGTTCCCTCTTAATTTTCTTAATAAATGTTGATACAATATTATATTTTTCTCTGTGATTTACTACCTATACTGCATAAAGTTGCCCTGGGGCAACAAAATAAAATCTGCCAAGGGGGGGTTGGTTTTTTAAAAATTTATATATTTTGTTAATCTATTATCTTAAATCTTCCAGAAAATCAGATTTTTTATTTTTTTTTATTGCATAAACATAATTCATGCATTAGAGGGTTAAATAAACGCAGCCTTGGTGAGCAGAAGAGACTTCTTCTAAACACATTAAAATCATAAAAACTGTTGAACGGCAGAGTAATTACATGACCTATCAAATGATATCAAAGGTCTGTAAGTACAAACACACACTGTGATGTTTTAAAGACCCCTTACAGAGGCAAATATGCTTTTAAACTCTTTGAAAAGCCTCTTTTGGAAAAACATAACTTTTAAACAAGGTGATAGAGATATGAAATACTGCCACAGACCGTAAGCGCAGTGATCAGAGTGCTGAAAACAACATAACTGATAAAACTGGGAACATGCTCGCTGCTGGGAGACATGATAGTGGAGGATAAAGAGGTGACGCAGCGGTGCATTGTGGGTAATATATACAGCTCAGACCCACCTCGGCCCCAGAGCTTCCAGGCAGACTATTAACCTCATTGCTTTTTGCCCCTTTCTGTAAGCAAGAACCTCCTTGTGTCTTTATGACCGACACAGAGGGGAAGAAATGAAGTTGGCATTCAATAAAGAGCCTCATTAATGGACCAGTAGATCCGTGTGTGTGTGTGTGTGTGTGTGTGTGTGTGTGTGTGTGTGTGTGTGTGTATAGTTAATGCAGTTTTATATCAGTATACGTGTCTTTGCAAAGGTTAGTCATGAATAACAGACATGATGAAGAAACACACAAATATATGGGAGGTATGATGAGCTGCTTTTACAGGTATGACCCCTTAAACCGATCAGGCATAACATTATGACCTAATATTGTGCTTTCGGCGGTGGACAGGGGTCAGCATAGATGCTCTGTGTATTCTGACAGCTTTCTATCAGAACCAGCATTAACTTCTGGAGCAGTTTGAGCTCCAGTAGCTCGTCTGTTTGATCGGACCCCACGGGCCAGCCTTCGCTCCCCACGGTCATCAATGAGCCTTGGCCGCCCATGACCCTGTGGCCGGTTCTCCACTGGTCCTTCCTTGGAGCACTTTTGATAGATACTGACCACTGCAGACCGGGAACAGCCCACAAGAGCTGCAGTTTTGGAGATGCTCTGACCCAGTCGTCTAGCCGTCACAATCTGGCCAAACTCGCTCAAATCCTTACGCTTGCCCATTTCTCCTGCTTCACACACATCAACTCTGAGGACTAAACGTTCACTTGCTGCCTAATATATCCCACCCACTAACAGAGATCATCAGTTATTCACTTCACCTGGTCATAATGTTATGCCTGATGTCGGTGTGTAGAGAGCATGTACCGTAAATGACCGATACTGCTAAGTTTGCATTACAATACATCAATAATCTCAATGTACATTCAGTTGGTTTTGTAGAGTTATACACAAAGACATAAATAGTCATTTTGAAAATATGCTTAAAATAATGTTCTCCAACATTTTGAAATCACATGACCAGCATGAAGAGAGGAATCAGAAGCACTCTATAATTTACCACATAATTCACATAATTTCCCTATTACAAAGGGTTCAAAAGTTATAACCTTTATAATAATAATAATAATAATAAAGTAACTTCAGGGGCTTGGCCCCTAATCATGTTCTCTAACATTTTGAAATCACATGACCAGCCAGATTCTACTCAACACTTATACGTACAGAATAAATTAATCACGGCTGAAAGTAAATATCGCATTTCTATGCAACTAAAAACTTGCCCTTCTAATATCTCTAAAGACTACTGGTCGGCACAACGTAAACAACTTTAATATCAAATGAATAAATAACGATGGAAATGATCTGAAATGGATCATACAGTTTAAACCGTGGACTGGGATGTTAGTGATATTAAAATGTAATGTTAAAAATAAATGCTGTGAACATTAGAGAAGAATAAATAAACTGGAACTTACAGGGTTCGCACTAACCTTAGAGCTCTGTACATGCAAAAGAAAAGAGAGAGAGAGAAACAGAGAGAATTAAAGAGAAGGGGGAAGAAAGGAATTAAGAGACAATAAAGGAGCACAAAAAGATGGCAAGAGTCAGGAAACATCAGATAAAGCTGCGAGAAGGTTTGCCAGAAAGAAAAAGGTTAGGCTGCAGGAAAGACGTCCGACAACAGAAGAAGAAAGCGGCAAAATTAGAGCATTCGAGGATGTTTCAAAAAATGCTCTTCTTACTCAGTAATCTCGTCTCGTTTCCAGTCTAAATATCTAAATATTCTTAAATCAAGATGCATTTACTGGATCAGTAAAACCACATGAGATATCTTTTCTTATTTTGTTGAAAATAAAATCAAAGAGAGTTTTTGCTTAAAACAGGCAAAATGATCTGCCAATGGGGTGAGAAAAATAATCAGTTTGGCACGGAAACAAGAAATCAGATTATTTTTCTCACCCCATTGGCAGATCATTTTGCCTGCTTTAAGCAAAAACTCTCTTCATTTTGATATTTTTCCCCAGAAAATGAGAATTATGTAATTTTACTGATCTAGTAAATGCATCTTAATTTAAGAATATTTAGATATTTGGACTGGAAACAAGAAATACATTCTAATAAATAAGAAGAGCATTTTTTGCAGTGTGGAACAAATACTGATCTGGAGTCAGGACTCTCGAAATCACTGTCAGCGATATTCAGGGACTCTAAATGTCCCATTACATCCCTTCCAACCCAAAACACAAGAAAAACCTGTTTTTACAATTGAAAGATGTTAATAATGTGCACTAGGGGGCGATCATGTCCACTTACAGATGGGGAAGTGGCGGCAGAGAGCAGGGGCAGGATCCCACCGCAGGCTATAATGATGTTATCCACCATCTGAGATATCAGGTGGATGGTGTTGTGCACAAATATAATGTTCTCGTTGCTGTTTACGAAGTCCATGACAGATTTCGTCGAGTGGCTGAGAGAAAGAGAGAACCGAGACAGACAGCAGTGAGGCAAGAGCATCTTTTCAGCATTTTACAGTCAAGTAACACACACGACATCCGTGTAGTTGGTTTAGGAAGAAGATTCTTTTCAATCGGGTTTCACGGATAGGGACACACTGCAAAAAAATGCTTTTCTTATTTCGTATTTTTGTCTTCTAAAAATTCTTAAAACAAGAAGTATTTATTAGACAAGCAAAAGTAATTGTCTTGTTTTGGGGAAAATAACTCAAAATGAAGAGAGTTTTTGCTTAAAATAAGATAAATAATCTGCCAATGGGGTGAGAAAAATAATCTTGTTTTCTGTTTGAATTAAGATTATTATTCTCACCCCATTGGCAGATTATTTATCTTATTTTAAGCAAAAACTCTCTTCATTTTGAGTTATTTTCCCCAAAACAAGACAATTACTTTTGCTTGTCCAGTAAATGTTTCTTAATGTAAGAATTTTTTGATATTTTGACTAAAACAAGACAAACATACTGAGTAAGAAGAGCATTTTTTGCAGTGTAAAGTACCGAGGGCCGGATCTCATAGCCGGCTTAACAGGAGTAGGTTTGGGGTTCAGGAAAGTTTTCCCAGTACCAACTCTCGATTTTCCGAAAGCCAAATCGTCATACCTCCTCCACATGTGCACGTCACTCTCCAGAGCAAACAGCAGGTCGGTGAGAAGCCGCTGATGCATCGGAGACCACTTAAACTCTGGGATGCGGAACATGGTAGTGCGAGGGCCGGGGCTGAACTGGCGTCTCTGTTCCTCAGTCATCGGCATGCCACGGAAGCCCAAATCCACACGGAGATCTCGCTCCATCTGACCCGACATTCGGCCATGAAGAGCCTGCAGGAAAACACCAGCTCAACCATTCATCCAAGTTCTGTCAATACAAGCTGTGCAAAATAAAGCATCAAGACTTGTTCTGGGGTGCTCAGTTTAAACAAGTGGAGAGCAGAGGTGGTCTAATCTTTCATGACTCACTTTAAACCAAAGAATAATAGTTACTTTAAGAACTATGAAATGTATACAGAAAAACACGTTTTTATTACTTAGTAAAGTTTCTAGTCCAAACATCTAAAAATTTAAAAATAATCTTGTTTTCTGTTTGAATTAAGATTATTTTTCTCACCCCATTGGCAGATTATTTATCTTATTTTAAGCAAAAACTCTCTTCATTTTGAGTTATTTTTCCCAAAACAAGACAATAATTTGTACTTGTCTAGTAAATACTTCTTGTTTTAAGAATTTTTAGATGTTTGGACTAGAAACAAGACAAAAATACTGAGTAAGAAGAGCATTTTGTGCAGTGTAAGACTCGCCATTTATGCACAAACTCAAATATAAAGAGAGAGTTAGTAATTCGCACCTGTGTGGTGGCGGTGGTCTGAATTTTCTTCACATCCTTGTCCTTTCCGTCGTCGGATCTCTCCGTGTCTGAGGTATTGCTGACCGCATCCGCTCCGCTTTTCCCGATCCGGGTTTCCTCCGGATCCAAAAACTCTTCCGCCCTGGCTGCGGCCTGAGCTTCGGCCAGCGTGCTAATGTCCGCCAATGAGCTCTGCATCTTAAACCCATCCTCCTCCGCCAGGCCACTTGGGTTTTGACCCAGATCTGAGCCACAGGAAGTCATGTGGGCCAAAAGGCTGAGGTCGTCACTGGCACTTGAAGTTTGAGGAATTGGACAAGGCTGCGCTTCAGGGCTATGAAGCATCAGACGCTCTGTTGAAGCCAATGAAGGAAGCAGCTTTTCATCCACCTTTGGGAAAAGGAAGCCATTGTTGCTGGGAACACTATCCTTCTCATCCGCGAGCGTGATTAAAGGACCCAGATTCCCATCGTCTTCCGTCAAACCCACCACGACACTTTCCTCCTCTTTGGGGACGAGGCTTCCATTGAGCTTATGAACTGCAGCACAATAGGCACTATCCAAAAGCGAGTCCACTTCCACCAATGGCCCGTTCTCCATGCCTGCTCCAAGAACCTCCGGGGACAGATCCAAATCGTCTAGTTTAACCTCCGTAGCTTCCACTTTCTCAGCTTTTATGTCCACCAGCAAGTCATGGACTTCTACGCGGACCCCGCCGGCTGATCTTTCGGCTTCGGCCTCCGGGTTTTTGGCCTCAGCCAGGAGGTTTCGGGAGTCTGCGTTCTCTCCGTAATCCACCTCGCTCTCCGGAGTTTGCGTCTGAGATGTGTCGTCGATCTCGCGGATCTCTAGGCTTCCGTTGACGGTGGTGGGTTGGGCGGAAAGCCCGGAGATTGTGCTGACGGATCCTTTTTTCCCTTTCTTGATGTTCTCCTCCTCTTGTCGTTGGTACTCCTCGTACATCTTCGCCAGATACTCCTTGTGCGCTTCGTAGGTCACCTAAAGAGGTCAAGGGTTGTGAGTGTACTTTAATATCTGCCTCATTTGATCATTTGCAACACTTTATGCAACTAAGCAAGTTTACTCACTTAAACTCTGCGGACCCTGTGCATGATGAATGACATCGTCATGTATATACTTTCAATGTTAATGTCTGTGGAGGAGCTCTGAGCTCATATGTGTCTCCATTTGAAAGCTTCGAGTCTCTTCTTTCTGGAGATATGCATCACTTTGGCATTTGTTTTAGATAAAGTAATGTATTTACACTAAATTACTCTGGTGTCATTTCCGCCTGGATTTGGCCGACCCATTGAAAAGCTTCCCATACACACATACAGTGGTCTAAGGTCAAAATGTTGGTGTCATTTTACAGGAAACCCTTTGAAGTGGGGTCCGCAGGGTCCTAGAGCTCACAGGGCCTGAGTTTCACACTTTCAAAAATGAATTTATAACCAACATTTTTTTTCCAAAAAGCGTCTAAATTTTAGGAGGGGTTATTAAAGCTCAGAAAAACTATACTTCCATGTTCATCACTTTTGGCAGTGTTTTATGTATCCTTAAAGGGTTTCCTGTAACAATAACACCAACATTTTGAACTTAGAGACCACTGTATGTGTGTATGGGAGGCTTTTCAATTTGGGTCGGCCAAATCCGGGCGGAAATCCCAAAGATGGTCCCAGATCTTAAGAGGTTAACTAAAATCAGATGCTGTTAGCATGACTAAAAGATAGACTCGAGACAGGTTCAGATTCAGAGTCTCTGCTGTGTGTAATGCGTCTGCCAGAGACTGCGCTCGCTTTATGAGAATTAAACCATGGCTGGATCTGTGATGTCTGCCTGGATCATAAGCTTTTATCCACTCATCTCTCTATTTGTTTATTTCTCCCGTTCCATTTTAATGCATGATTGTTTGGGGTGTAACGATACACTTGTGCCATGATTCGATATAAATCATGATACTGAACTCACGATACGATATGTATTGTGATATTTTAAACCAAAAATTAAGAGGGTTTCCATTTTATTTATTATAATAATATTTTAATATTGTTATTAAAGTAATATTATTATTATCAGGACCCACAAATATTCCATGCATCATTATGCATTATATTCAACATTATCTATATAGTAATTTAATGTAATAATGTCACTGAAACTAGTGTTGTAGTACTCGGTCTTAAGAAAATTTTTGAAGATTTTATCTCAAGGATAATAATCACTGAATCTCGTCACCGTCGGTGTCAACGTGTTCGAATTTTAAGGGTGCGGCGCGTCCGGTGCGAAGCTCAGTGTCCTTAAAGGGGCGATCATTCAGCGCCGCGACGCGTCTTTATAACACTAATATTGAGCTCACCCATATTGCCAAAATGGTATGATCCTCGTTTCATAACACCCGCGAAGATTCGACCATGAGATCAGTGGTCGAATCCGGTCCTGCATATCGATGCATCGAATCTTCGACTATTAGGGGTCACCCCTAGTTAAATGATGTTAATGTTTTAATGTTAAATTAATCTAAACACATAATTATGAAGGTGAACCAATTCAGATGAATTTTATTCTCAGTGGTTTGATTGGTAACAGAGCTATAGTGTCTATTCTAATTATACACTGAAAAAAAAGATGTAAAAAATAAGTTACCTGGTTGCCTCATTTATTTAAATTAAAAATTTGAGTTAATACAATGAACATTTTTGAGAATAGACAACCTTTATTCAAATATTAAAAGATTTAGTAAGTATATTGTGTTTTATATGGATGACGCAGTGAAACATGCCAAATTGTGCTGTTTTCATGATTTATTACATTTTTTATGTGGTTCAGATTCAATAGTATTTTGAGTTTCTATTTATTAAACTAATTTCCTTCATTGTATCAACTCAAAAAAAAAAAAAAACAATAAACTCAAAATTTTAAGGCAATCAGGTTACTTACATTTTTAAGTTAAACCAACACATTTTTTTTACAGTGTATTTATTCACTAAATATAAGTAATTTCTCAGACAGTAGATATGGATCTTTTAGATGAATTTAAGAAGTGCTGGTCTTGGTTTAGGAGGTCTTGACTATTATTCTCAGTGGTTTGATTGGTAACAGAGCTATAGTGTCTATTCTAATTATATTTATTCACTAAATGGAAGTAATTTCTCAGACAGCAGATATGGATCTTTTAGAATGGTCTGGTTTTGGCTTAGGTGGTCTTGACTACAACACTACTAAAGGACTCCAGAGAGTGACGGAGACGGTAAAAATAACAACTTTTTCATCCTTCACAGACACAAGACATGCATTAAAACCATTAAATGTGATATTACAAGACTAAATATATGAAGAAAAGGTATAAGCGCTGCAGAAGGGCTTGCTCTAACCTTGGAGTGTGCGATGGAGAGCGTGTCGACCCACACGCGCCAGCCTCCCCATTCGTACTTGATGGCATGGTAGAGAAGGATTCGGAATATATTGTAGACCATTTCGGTGATCTTCTGCTCCTCCGGGTTCTTTGGGTTAATGTAGCCCAGGGAGAACATCCAGTCCTGCCACACTGAACACTGCAGCAGACACCTACACACACACACACACACACACACACACACAACACACACAACAGTCAGACCACAATGCCAATTTGACACGCAAATCTGTCAAGCTCCCAGTGGTGTAAAGTAACGAATTAAAAATACACTTGTTACTGTAATTAAGTAGTTTTTCTCAAGAATTGTACTTTATTAAAGGGTTAGTTCAGCCATAAATGTAAACTGTGTGATTAATTCCTCCTGTGGTTGGCCAGCCGTCAGACCTCCGCTCATCTTCACACACAGATGAAGATATTAGTGTTGAAATCCGATGGCTCAGAAAGGCCTTCATTGACACCAATGTCATTTCCTCTCTCAAGACCCATAAAGGCACTAAAGACGTCGTTACAAAGCCCATCTCACTACAGCGGCTCTACAATCATTGATGAAGAGGCCAGAATAGAGTTAGTGCGCAAAAAACACTAAATAACGACTTATATAGTGATGGCTGATTTCAGAACAAAGCTTCAAACCGTTATGAGTCAGTGAATCGATTCATGATTCGAACCGTTATGAGTCAGTGAATCGATTCATGATTCGGACCGTTATGAGTCAGTGAATCGATTCATGATTCGGACCGTTATGAGTCAGTGAATCGATTCATGATTCGGATCGCGTGTCAAACTGCTGAAATCACGAGACTTTGGCGATCCGAATCATGAATCGATTCACTGAGTTTTGCTTTTTCAGTACTCTTTCCACCACTGAAAGCTCCATATTTTTTTCTCCTTTGGTAACAAATCACTCTAAATTGTAATGTAGATGCACGCATTTTCTGTAAAGCTGCCTTGAAATGATATGTATTGTGAAAAGTGCAATACAAATAAATGTGAAATTAATTGACTTTACATGGAAGGGACTAACTATTCATTGTTAGTGAGCAGAATGTAAGCTCTTCTAATTCTGAAGATATGGATATTGCTGATTTCCAAGTTAATCTTCATAAAACATCAAGGATACTGTTAAATGTAACATTCAGCAAATTTTAAATATGCATTTTCCTACTCTATAAGGATGTAATTTACCTGTAGTTTTAGTTGCTTTACAGGGGTCTTGAACTGGCTTTTTTTTAAATTATTATACTGTTGTCTGATATTTGCATGGTTTTTACATTCAAAAACATCATAATGAATAAATAATAGGCTATTTTGTAGCCTGGTTTTGATTTGATCCCCCGTTTGATGAGCCAGCTGTCAATTAAAGCTTTTCTTTGACTGACAAGAAAGTTTTCAGCTCTGGAACGTACAGGATATTCTTATATCACCATGACCTTTTATATATCAAAAGCTCAAGGGAAAGTTGATTCCTCAATTCATCAGCCCTTTAATAGTGTGTGTGACACAGAGCACATTAGGCAATGATAAACAGTACTAAACTCTATTATTGTCACATGACCTAATTATGAGCCCATGTTTAATTAATTCCAGTAACGACTTGGAAACCTTCACTCAGCGCAATTAGAACTAATGCAAACCTAAATGTAGAGAACAGATGTTAATCGCATCAGAACTGCACAGAAACAAACAGAGGGTTTATGACTGCTGGAAACATTCCTTCAGTCTCGCCATCCTGGATTCCCGAAATGTCTGCTCACTCCAGAATGCTGGGCTTGTTAAGGAATAGAGAAACAAGCAGTCCCACTTCACCAATGCTAAAATATGCATTCGATTTTGGTATGCAGTTGTAACCATGGCAGCAGCTGACTGAGTGCGCCATTGGCTAGCTTAGAATAGAAGTGTGTAGACACACACACACACACACACAAAATGGCAAGCCGTTTTATCATTTAATCCTTAAAGCTTACTAGTATCTATTTCCATGCTACTAGTGCGTATTCTGTAGATAAAATAGTACCTTTTTAAAAGATTCTACAATGTAAAAATAATGTTTAACTTAAAAAGTAAGTAACCTGGTTGCCTTAAAATTTGGAGTTTATTGAAATAAAATAAAAAATGTGTTGATACAATGAAGGAAATTGGTTTAATAAATAGAAACTAAAAATATTATTGTATCTGAACCACATAAAAAATGTGATAATTCATGAAAATAGCTTCATCACAAATAAAACACACACAATTACCCAATATGCAACATCTTTTAATTATATTTTAATAAAGATTGTCGATTCTCAAAAATGTTCTTTATATTAACTCACATTTTTAATTTCAATGAACTTAAAAATTAAGGCAACCAGGTAATTTATTTTAAAAATATTTTTTTACAATGTAGTAGTTATTCATTAGATACGAGTACCTATTTATTAGATACTAGTATTTATTCCAAATGTTACTAGTAAGATTTTTTATTGAAATCTACAGTGGCCATTCTGACTAGTCATAACATAAGACGAGTAAAAAAGCAGTTGTTACTAGTAAGGTAAGAAACGTTAGTAGTTACAGTTAAAAAAAGATTCTAGTATCTAATGAATACGTAATAGTAGCATGAAAATAAATACTAAGGATTTAAGGATTAAATGTTAAAACGGCTTGCCATACACACAGACACAGACACACACACAAAATGGCAAGCCGTTTTAACATTTAATTCTTAAAGCATACTAGTTCTAATGCATATTCTTTAGATTATAGTACCTTTTTAAAAGATACTACAATGTAAAAAAAAAAATGTTTAACTTAAGTAAGTAACCTGGTTGCCTTAAAATTTGGAGTTTATTGAAATACATTTTTTTAGTTGATACAATAAAGGAAATTGGTTCAATAAATAGAAACTCAAAATATTATTATATCTGAACCACATAAAAAATTGATAAATCATGAATATAACTTCATCACAAATAAAACACACACAACTACCCAATATGCTTACAAAATCTTTTAATAATATTTGAATAAAGGTTGTCGATTCTCAAAAATGTTCATTGTATTAACTCAAATGTTTACAGTGTAGTAGTTATTAATTAGATACGAGTACCTATTTATTAGATACTAGTATTTTGTCCAAATGTTACTAGTAAGATAATAAGACGAGTAAAAAAGCAGTTGTTACTAGTAAGGTAAGAAACGTTACTGGTTACAATTAAAAAAGATACTAGTATCTAATGAATACGTAATAGTAGCATGAAAATAGATACTAAGGATTTAAGGATTACCGTATATACACGAATATAAGACAACCCTGAATATAAGACTACCCCCCATTTTCCAGATCCTTATTTTTAGGGAAAAAGGTGATTTGTTGGGGGAATCTGGTTTTCAACAGAAAATCATTTTATTTGAAAATTCTACTGATAATAAATTGGACTCATTAATAAACTGATAATAAACACCACTGATTACAGGGCTCGACATCAAGCATGCAAATATGCTCATCCTTCGGACAGTACATCGGTCATTCACTTGTCTGAGTAAAAAATGTGCTTGTCTGGAAAAATTATTATTATTATTATTTATTTATTTTGTGTGTTGTAAATATAATTTATTATGAAGCAATATTCTCACCAGTGTTCAATCAGCTTTGGCATATTGAAATCTGCATATTTGTGATATGTTTACCTTTTTTAAGGGCATTTTCCCCCCTTATCTTATATTATATTCTTAAATTTGATCTATACATTCAATTAAAATAAGACAATATAGGGCTGTTACCAATCAAATTAAATAATTTACACTGAAAAATTACAACTGCATTAAATAAAGTTATGAGATTTGTATTTTTGGATAAATGAGAAATTTTAGAAAGTATGTTTAAACATGAAACTAAACCACCAGTAGGTGGCAGCAGGTGAGTCTTAATGAGTGAGTCATTGAGTCGATTCATCCAAACGATTCATTCAAACAGCTGATTAATTCAAGAATGAGGCAGTCGTTTACGAACAGGTTATTGAATCTTTGATTCAACCGATTCATTCAAACACTGAATCACTCAGTAACACGTGAGACGCGTTACGGTTTTGCTGTTTGGAACTATTTTCGCTGCTGAAATAGAACAAAAACAGTCAATACTGCATCTAAAATGTAAGTGACTCAATGTTGTTAATTGATAGTTTATGGAGCTGTCGTAGGAAATCAGTGCCATTTTCAGTCGTGATGGTCTTCAGGAAAACACACTCTTGGTTGTGTGATGTTGTTGAACTGTATCATATGTAATAAATATAAAAACGTCACATGTTGAATGTTAAGTGCAGTTTCTCAGTGTCTCGTGTTGTGGTTTCTCCTCGAGAGGATGCGCGAGTGTCAACAGCACCACCTTCAGTTCATTATATATTATTCTCCACTATAAAGGATATGTGATTTTGTCTATATCGCGAATATGAGGACCCCCCCCCCCATTTTCAGCCTATTTTTAGGACACAAACCTCGTCTTATATTCAGGTATATGAGGTAAATGTTAAAACGGCTTGCCACACACACACGCACGCACGCACGCACACACCTAAAGCTGGCTAATGAGCAAATAAGGCTAACCCGAGTCCAACAGGTGAGAGTCAGGTTTAGTCTCTCCGCAGGAGCCCATGAAACGGAACAATGCAGAGAGAATGCCGCTTCAAATCTTCATTCCTCAATGCATTAATTATGACACTAATTGATTTAATAGGAGGGAGCGTCTGTCCCACTGAGAGCGAGATGCTAAATGCTTCTGATGTTTGCATACAGCGTGCATGTGGAAAAATATTGTAACATCTGCATATCTCTGGCTTTCTGAGGGAATGTTTGAATGTACGAGGAGATAAGTAATTTGATATCTATGTTAATATATAAATATTTGTGTCTGTTTGTATTTCTCAGAGGAGGTGAGGGAGGAAGGGCCTTCTCATAAATCAACACGGTGGCTCGTAAGTTCTTTCTTAAATTTGAATGTAGGAACTACTAGCTACTCTGTAACTAATTCTGTACTTTTTTCGGTTGGACAATTTGATCTTAAGGCAGAACGTAGATAGTAGGTCGTAAGCTCTCCATAAAGTAAGGCGTAGTCAAGTAATGCATAATTTACTATGGTAATTATGCATAGTTTACTAAGGCAAATTCGCATAATTTACGATGGTAACTATACAGAATTTACTATGGTCATTATGCATAATTTACTATGGTTATTATTAGGTACATTATTTAAGATACATTTACAACAAATACAATTCTGCGATTTATTTGTGATAAATCGCGAGTTAACTCATGACAATCATGCGATTAATCGTGATTAAAAAAATGTATCGTTTGACAGCCCTAGTTATAATGCATAATTCACTATGGTAAGTCGCATTATATGACGTTTATCCTCAATGATCCAATAGCAGCCTTCAAATACGTGAGCAAAAGTTATGTTGAAATGCTCAGAATTATAACTTATTTCGCCTCACGTAACCAACAGTAAAAATACGTTTCCATTAAATCCGATACTTAATTATGAATAACAAGCGCTTTTATGTAAGGGATAATGTCCACCAGCCGGTTGTTATCGCAGAATAAACCCCTCCAGAGTGATCAGGACCCCGAGGCGAAGCGGAGCGTCACTCTGAAGGGGTTTATTCTGCGATAACAATCGGCTGGGTGGACATTATCCCGCTTATTACACGACTACTAGTCTCAAATAAATTAGACACAAAATATTGTCTTGAGATTAAATATTTTATTAGCTCTTCCGCAAAGCTTCCGCGAAGAAAAACAGCTCCAACCTGCTTTAAGCCTTTATCTATTGCTGAAGATTTGCCATATGCCCTTGCTAAATGTTGAGAATGAATGCTGAAAGGGTTAGTTCAGCCAAAGATGAACCCAAGCCTCTGATTTACTCACCCTCAGGTCATTATAGGTGTTTATGACATTCTTCTGTCAGACAAATACAATCAGAGTTATATTTAAAAAGTCCAGGCTAACGTTAATCCCAGCAGTAGTTGGAGCTGTTTCTGAAGTCCATTAAATGCAGCTGTCCGTCAAATAACGTGCTCCACACGACTCCGATGGGTTAATAGAGCCTTCTGATTCCAATCGATGCGTTTGTGTCAGAAAAATATCCATATTAAAAACGTTATAAAGGAAACCCGCCTTGAAGTCTTCCATTGTAACCCACGGCTGTTTAAGCCACAAGATGGCGCCAGCGTTAAGCTCAGAAGTAGAACCGGTCGAGATAACTCGCAGTACCCGGATGAGCGGTGTGTGTTATCTGGAAATAACACACCGCTGGAATGTGCGATTGACCAATCAGAATCAAGTATTTCACAGAGCCGTGTAATAAATATAAATAACATTCAGAAGCATTAAGTATATGAAACAACATTAATAAGGATCAATAAATAAATTCTGAAACAAAACAAAAACATAAGAAATTGCTTCAAAACAAAACAAAGCTTCGAACCGTTATGAGTCAGTGAATCGATTCATGATTCGGATCGCCAGAGTCTCGTGATTTCAGCAGTTTGACTCACGATCCGAATCATGAATCGATTCACTGACTCATAACGGTTCGAATCATGAATCGATTCACTGACTCATAACGGTTCGAAGCTTTGTTCTGAAATCGGCCATCACTATATAAGTCGTTATTTAGTGTTTTTGCGCACTAACTCTATTCTGGCCTCTTCATCAATGATTGTAGAGCCGCTGTAGTGAGATGGGCTTTGTAACGACGTCTTTAGTGCCTTTATGGGTCTTGAGAGAGGAAATGACATTGGTGTCAATGAAGGCCTTTCTGAGCCATCGGATTTCAACACTAATATCTTCATCTGTGTGTGAAGATGAGCGGAGGTCTGACGGCTGGCCAACCACAGGAGGAGTTAATCACAGGATTTACATTTCTGGCTTTAACTAATGACCATTATTCTAAGTGTTACACAAAAAACTATATATTTAAAAATTGTTTGCTCATTGATATTTTAAACGTGATGTTTTGTCAAACTTTTACTTTTTAACGCAGATTTGCTAATACACTGCAATAAATGCTTTTCTTACTCAGTATTTTTGTCTTGTTTCTAGTCAAAATATCTAAAAATTCTTACATTAAGAAACATTTACTAGACAAGCAAAAGTAATTGTCTTGTTTTAGGGAAAAATAACTCAAAATGAAGAGAGTTTTTGCTTAAAATAAGATAAATAATCTGCCAATGGGGTGAGAAAAATAATCTTAATTCAAACAGAAAACAAGATTATTTTTCTCACCCCATTGGCAGATTATTTATCTTATTTTAAGCAAAAACTCTCTTCATTTTGAGTTATTTTTCCCCAAAACAAGACAATTACTTTTGCTTGTCTAGTAAATACTTCTTGTTTTAAGAATTTTTAGGTGTTTGGACTAGAAACAAGACCAAAATACTGAGTAAGAAGAGCATTTATTGCAGTGTGTGTGTGTGTAAGGGCCTACCGTCGGTTCTCTCTGCTGTTGCTGAAGAGTTTGATCATATCGGACAGGAAGAGGCGGCGCACTTCCATCAGCTCGCCACTGGGGGAAGAGCTTTTCAGCAGCGTCGCCACGACCTTCAGAATCACTGACACAAGGGACGAGAGTTTGACCAAAAGTGCAAACAGAGCACCAGAAATGAAGCAAACGTCAGACACTCACTGGGGTTCTGGATCTTGACTGTAGAATCGGGTTCTGGATGAGGTTTGTGCACCACCTGAGTGCAAACCTGCTCCGTCAAGATCTGCATCACACAACATTCATCTCCATTAGACCAGAATACACACCTCAGCCAAACACACACATGCATCATTCTTACACTGCAAAACATGCTCTTCTTACTTAGTATTTGTGTTTTGTTTCGAATCTAAATATTCTTAAATCAAGATGCATTTACTAGATCAGTAAAACGACAGAAGATATTTTTTCTTGTTTTGTTAAGAAATAAAATCAAAATGTGTTTTTGCTTAAAGCAGGCAAAATAATCTGCCAATGGGGTGAGAGAAATAATCTTGTTTTCTGTTTGAATTAAGATTATTTTTCTCACCTAATTTACTATGGTAAGTGCACGTAACTGACACTGTAAACTCGTGATAAGTGTCATATGAGTGACATAACGAACAGAGCCTCTATAACGCATGCAGGATAAGGACAGAGTGTGTGTGAATACCTCGTAGAGTGTGTTGTAGGTGGTGATGGTCACAGTACTGGTGTGCATCATCAGGCGTTCTCCGAGCAACGTGAAGAGGCTGTGTGTGTGCATGATCTCCACCTTCCTCCTGCACACACACACACACACACAAAGAGAGCACAGGAAGTGACATAAGAGCTGTGTTACTCGTTGTAACTTTGAGCTTTAAACTCGTTGTTTGCAGTGCCAAAGGCAGCTTAAAACTCGCTCACAGGTTCAGTTTTACCCTAAAGTCTTCCACCCCATTAGGATCAATGAGGACACATGGCTCACTGATGCGATTAGAAGTGACAACACACTCCTCAAGGGCACTCACACACACACACACTCACACACAGCTGTCAGTGGCCCTCTTACAGCCTCTCGGAGACATCAGCATTCCCAAGCACATCAGTCAGGAGGATGGGACGTGACAGCACGAAGACCGCCAGTCACACACACACACACACACACACACACACGCACTGAATATGCATGACAGATTAATATGCAAATAAATGACACCAGTTCTGCAAGTGTCTAACATGAGCTGAACTTTCTAAAAATGTGTAATAACAGAGATATGAAAAGATACATTTTGTTTTTATCTTTTATGCATTACAAAATGGCTATTCTGACACTTTTACTCAAAGAGAAGTCAAGAAAATGAGGAAACTGGATCTGGAAATGACATTACCCAGATCTGATGGATTAATAAGTGCAAAAATGTTGATTTTTAAAGGATTATAACACACACACACACACACACACACACACACACACACACACACACACACACACACACACACACGCTGTGCCAGTCTGGTGTTAATCTGGAGTATCTGTAGAGTAGTGTTGATCCTTCATATCTCACAAGAGTCTTTAGTTTATCAGATTTATAAAAGACAGACACACTGAACCGATTCTTTCTGAAAACAGCCGAGCTCGAGGAGGAGTGCAGTGGGCGGAGCTAAAGACACACACACACACACACACACACACACACACACACACACACACACTCGAGTCACTTCTGTCCGAGCTGTGCCGTATTTCTAATGAGCTCAAACTCTACAGAACTATCAGAAATCTGTGCGGCTGAAGCTCAAGAACTTCAAATGAAGAAAATGAACAGCATGTCAAACAGGACAGAAATAAAGAGCTAAAGTTAGCCGTTGCTCCGTGACAGTCCAGATCAGTTTGATACGCTTTTAATAGAAGCGTCGAAAAATAATGTGTTCTTTTCTGCGCTTAATGATTTCTGTTTAACACCTCAACAATATTTAATAACACCGCATTCATTTTATTCCCTTCCTGGCATACTCTGATTAAAGATACAGTACATGATCACACTGTGTGTGTGTGTGTGTGTGTGTGTGTGTGTGTGTGTGTGTGTGTGTGTGTGTGTGTGTGTGTGTGTGTGTGTGTGTCAGTTTCACACTATTAACTCCGACTTCTGCCTCAGTAAACTCCTAATTTACTGCTTATTAATAGTTAGTAAGGTAGTTTTTGTAGCGTTTAAGTTTAGGTATCGGGTCGGATTAAGGGATGTAGAATAAGCTCATGCAGAATAAGGCATTAATATGAGCTTTAGAAGTGCTCATAAACAGACAATATCATAGGAATATGCATGATCATAAACAGCAAAACTGACTAGTAATTTTCTAGAATTTTCTGTGAAAATTAATGCACAAAATAAACGTATAAATGAACCGAAGCTCTCATTCAGTCAGAGCTAGAGACAGAAACATCTCTGGATTAATATATACTTACTTTATAGTAATTATAGTAATAAAAAATGCCAATAAAACAAATATGTTTTGTTATATATATTTATATACACCGATCAGGCATAACATTATGAACTATATTCTTAAAAATAGAGAACAAAATAGAGAACATTTTGTTTAAAACAAGTTTAATTTGATTTATATTTTTTAAATAAATGCATTAAAAAAATATATATAAAAAAATAAAATAAAAAAAAATATTCCAAATGTACAAAAAAAAAAGATTTCTAAATAACTTCTAGTTTTTAGAAGGCAGTCAGGGAGATAAAGTGTCATCATCTGTTCAAACCAGATGTAGTGCAGTAGTGTAGTTAATCACGTTTCACCTTGTGTTCACTAATTGTGATAAAATAAGATTAAATATACGGGACTATAAGATCTCCAGCTTTAAATTATGATCTTAAAAAACTGTTTAAAAACTCTTGCTCTAAGCAATGCCTGAAACTCTGCATTTTGAGCACTTCGAGCCTATAGGCGTTGCACAACACACACACACACACGCACACACACACGTTCACACACGCGTGCACACACACACGTTCACACACACACGTTCACACACACGTTCACACACACACGTTCACACACACGTTCACACACACGTTCACACACACGTTCACACACACGTTCACACACACGTTCACACACACGTTCACACACACACACACACACACACACACACACACACACACACACACGTTTGTTTTTATGAAATGTGGAGACATTCCATAGACGTAATGGTTTTTTACTCTACAAACCGTATTTTCTATCCCCCTAAGGCCCTGGTCACACAGAACGCGTTTTTCAGGTTCGAAAACGTGAGGCGCACTACACTCCCTTTTTTGGTCGGCGTTTTTTCATTCAGAAAAGAGCAGTGCGCTGGTTTTTAAAAAAGTGTTTCTAGGCAACCCCCGAATCACCTGTACTGTCAGTCAAATCGAGGTAACGGTCAACACAACAGAAGGCCCGCCTCTCCATTCATTCGATTGGACAACAGAAAATAAGCGCCATGATGTTGCGCACTTTTCCGCTCAGAGTTGACTTTTTTTCAACTACAAGCGATTGGAGCGCTCCTTCAAAAACGCGAGGCGCAGCAAGCGGTTTAAACACGAGGCGCACAGGGCGCATAACGCTCTCTGCCAACCGAAATCCATTCACAAAAGGCGCCTCTCGCTGAAAAAACGCGTTCTGTGTGATCGGGGCCTTACACTGCCCCTAAACCTACCCATCACACACACACACACACACACAGCCCCTAAACCTACCCATCACACACACACACACACACAGCCCCTAAACCTACCCATCACACACACACACACACACACACACACACACACACACACACACACACACACACACACACACACACACACACACACACACACAGCCCCTAAACCTACCCATCACACACACACACACACAGCCCCTAAACCTACCCATCACACACACACACACACACACGCACACACACACACACACACAGCCCCTAAACCTACCCATCACAGGAAACATTCTGCATTTTTACTTTCTCATAAAAACTCCTCCTGTGTGATTTATAAGCCTTTTGTAAAGTGGGGCCATGGGTAATGTCCTCATATTTCACCCTCTCCTGTAATACCTGTGTCATACCCATGGCATTACACACATTTGGGTCCTCATATGTCACAAAAACATGCCCACACACACACACACACACACACACACACACACACACACACACACACACACACACACACACACACACACACACACACACACACACACACACACAGTCATAATAGCCACAATTCCTTCACACACGTCTTGATCATTAATACGCACTTGTGTCCAAGATGTTTCAGGAAGTATCCGAGAACCTTTAGCGCTTGGACTCGTATACTCTCGCTTTTGGAGGCCAGGAGCTTGTAGATGACTCTGGGAAGGAAATATCACAGTTTCAGGAATTGTAGGAAATGTGTACGAACCCTTTAACCCTCTGGTGCTCCTCAGTCATTTTTGACCAAAAAATGTTACATATTGTGTTTTTTTTTATTAATCGGAATGGTACGAAACTTGGTAAAGATTTTTACTATGTAAAAAAAATATATAAACATGGAAAAGATTAAAAAAATCTAACTATTCACTTCATTGGAATAAAAAAGGTAATATTTGACCAGCATGTGAAGAGCCCCAGAGGGTTAAAACGATGAGAATTATGTCTCGTGATTATATCTCTGATCGGATTGGCAGCTTTAGGAATAAAATATCATAACGGGAGGGCAGTTCAAACAAGGATTCACAGGGACGGCAGCTGGAATAAGCACGTGTGTCCCTTTAGGAAATGTGATTGATGCAGCGGTGACAGTCCAAATCTATCCACATTACATAACCAGACCAGGAAAGAGCCGAGTGTTTGAGGGCTCACCGTATCCCGTTCCTCTGGTCGAAAGCTGGGATCATGGAGGCCGGATGCTCCGACATTAGAGCCACCAACAGCTGGAGCACATCATGGATGTTTTCGTCCTTTAGGAGAGACAAATGAACAAACAAACAAATGCTAAACACACACTGTAAACACACACTGTAAACACACACTGCTAAACACACACTGTAAACACACACTGTAAACACACACTGCTAAACACACACTGCTAAACACACACTGTAAACACACACTGTAAACACACACTGTAAACACACACTGTAAACACACACTGCTAAACACACACTGTAAACACACACTGTAAACACACACTGTAAACACACACTGTAAACACACACTGTAAACACACACTGTAAACACACACTGTAAACACACACTGCTAAACACACACTGTAAACACACACTGCTAAACACACACTGCTAAACACACACTGCTAAACACACACTGCTAAACACACACTGCTAAACACACACTGTAAACACACACTGTAAACACACACTGTAAACACACACTGCTAAACACACACTGTAAACACACACTGTAAACACACACTGTAAACACACACTGCTAAACACACACTGCTAAACACACACTGTAAACACACACTGCTAAACACACACTGTAAACACACACTGTAAACACACACTGTAAACACACACTGTAAACACACACTGCTAAACACACACTGTAAACACACACTGTAAACACACACTGTAAACACACACTGCTAAACACACACTGTAAACACACACTGCTAAACACACACTGCTAAACACACACTGCTAAACACACACTGCTAAACACACACTGCTAAACACACACTGTAAACACACACTGTAAACACACACTGTAAACACACACTGCTAAACACACACTGTAAACACACACTGCTAAACACACACTGTAAACACACACTGTAAACACACACTGCTAAACACACACTGTAAACACACACTGCTAAACACACACTGTAAACACACACTGTAAACACACACTGTAAACACACACTGTAAACACACACTGTAAACACACACTGTAAACACACACTGCTAAACACACACTGCTAAACACACACTGTAAACACAGACTGCTAAACACAGACTGCTAAACACACACTGTAAACACACACTGTAAACACACACTGTAAACACACACTGTAAACACACACTGCTAAACACACACTGTAAACACACACTGTAAACACACACTGTAAACACACACTGCTAAACACACACTGCTAAACACACACTGCTAAACACACACTGCTAAACACACACTGCTAAACACACACTGTAAACACACACTGCTAAACACACACTGCTAAACACACACTGTAAACACACACTGTAAACACACACTGCTAAACACACACTGTAAACACACACTGTAAACACACACTGTAAACACACACTGCTAAACACACACTGCTAAACACACACTGTAAACACACACTGCTAAACACACACTGCTAAACACACACTGCTAAACACACACTGTAAACACACACTGCTAAACACACACTGTAAACACACACTGCTAAACACACACTGCTAAACACACACTGCTAAACACACACTGCTAAACACACACTGTAAACACACACTGCTAAACACACACTGCTAAACACACACTGTAAACACACACTGTAAACACACACTGTAAACACACACTGCTAAACACACACTGCTAAACACACACTGCTAAACACACACTGCTAAACACACACTGTAAACACACACTGCTAAACACACACTGTAAACACACACTGCTAAACACACACTGCTAAACACACACTGCTAAACACACACTGCTAAACACACACTGCTAAACACACACTGCTAAACACACACTGCTAAACACACACTGTAAACACACACTGTAAACACACACTGCTAAACACACACTGCTAAACACACACTGCTAAACACACACTGTAAACACACACTGCTAAACACACACTGCTAAACACACACTGTAAACACACACTGCTAAACACACACTGCTAAACACACACTGCTAAACACACACTGCTAAACACACACTGTAAACACACACTGTAAACACACACTGTAAACACACACTGCTAAACACACACTGCTAAACACACACTGTAAACACACACTGTAAACACACACTGTAAACACACACTGTAAACACACACTGCTAAACACACACTGTAAACACACACTGCTAAACACACACTGCTAAACACACACTGTAAACACACACTGCTAAACACACACTGTAAACACACACTGCTAAACACACACTGTAAACACACACTGCTAAACACACACTGTAAACACACACTGCTAAACACACACTGCTAAACACACACTGTAAACACACACTGCTAAACACACACTGTAAACACACACTGCTAAACACACACTGCTAAACACACACTGTAAACACACACTGTAAACACACACTGCTAAACACACACTGTAAACACACACTGCTAAACACACACTGCTAAACACACACTGCTAAACACACACTGTAAACACACACTGCTAAACACACACTGTAAACACACACTGCTAAACACACACTGCTAAACACACACTGCTAAACACACACTGCTAAACACACACTGTAAACACACACTGTAAACACACACTGTAAACACACACTGCTAAACACACACTGTAAACACACACTGTAAACACACACTGCTAAACACACACTGTAAACACACACTGTAAACACACACTGTAAACACACACTGCTAAACACACACTGCTAAACACACACTGCTAAACACACACTGTAAACACACACTGCTAAACACACACTGCTAAACACACACTGTAAACACACACTGTAAACACACACTGCTAAACACACACTGTAAACACACACTGCTAAACACACACTGCTAAACACACACTGCTAAACACACACTGTAAACACACACTGCTAAACACACACTGTAAACACACACTGCTAAACACACACTGCTAAACACACACTGCTAAACACACACTGCTAAACACACACTGTAAACACACACTGTAAACACACACTGTAAACACACACTGCTAAACACACACTGTAAACACACACTGTAAACACACACTGCTAAACACACACTGTAAACACACACTGTAAACACACACTGTAAACACACACTGTAAACACACACTGCTAAACACACACTGCTAAACACACACTGCTAAACACACACTGCTAAACACACACTGCTAAACACACACTGCTAAACACACACTGCTAAACACACACTGTAATGATGATTAGTGCTGTAGTACTCCAGACCAGTCTTAGAGGACTCAGGGTTTTATCTCAAGGATAATAATCACTGAATCTCCGGTGCATTGTCTGATTTAACATCATTAATGTGATTTGATGTCAAACTGACTGCTTAAAATGCAATCAATAACTTCTTTGTAATGTGATTTCTTTATTACTGTGCTGCCGAGTTCAAAAGCAATACAGGAGTCTCAAAAATACCCCAAATGAATATAAATGGCCAAAAAATCTGAGATTTAGTTTTTTTATATAACATAGAATATAATTAAGCAATAATCACAAGAGCGGTTTCATGAATATAAGCGTGATTGCAAGTGATATTGATTTATACAAATGTTCAATAAATCAGAAGTTAATATTAAATGACATTTAAACTGTCTTTGCTAATCCATCAATGTTTCGTTATTAAATGAATCGGCTGCTTTGAACAAATCGGTTGAATAAATGGTTTTATGTGAATGTTAAATGATGTTAATGTTTTAATGTTAAATTAATCTGAACATTATTTATGAAGGTGTAATTTTACCAATTCAGATGAGTTTTATTGTCAGTGATTTGATTGGTAAGAGCTCGAGTGTCTAACTATTCTGATTACATCGGTAACCCTTTAGTATGGGGAGCACATATTC
The DNA here is from genome assembly GCF_024679245.1 of Pseudorasbora parva. Lineage (NCBI taxonomy): Eukaryota > Metazoa > Chordata > Actinopteri > Cypriniformes > Gobionidae > Pseudorasbora > Pseudorasbora parva. The sequence continues at coordinate 691,405 of NC_090194.1, forward strand.
ATTATTAACTCCGACTTCTGCCTCATAAACTCCTAATTTACTGCTTATTAATAGTTAGTAAGGTAGTTTTTGTAGCGTTTAAGTTTAGGTATTGGGTCGGATTAAGGGATGTAGAATAAGCTCATGCAGAATAAGGCATTAATATGAGCTTTAGAAGTGCTCATAAACAGACAATATCATAGGAATATGCATGATCATAAGACACTAGTTAATAGTTAATAACAACCTTAAAATAAAGTGTTACCATTACATTTATTAATTAAACATAAGTCATTTCTCAAATAGTAGATATGGATCTTTTAGATGATTTAATGAGTTCTGGTCTGGGACTAGTTGCGTAAACTTAGCCTCTATGTTAAGAGTGTGTCTTAAGCACTAATTTGTCCAACTAGCAATTAGTCAAAATGTAATCCGTCTTACTTTTCTAATTCAAATTGAACCGATCTACTATTTAATGAAACTGATTTTAAAATGTTAGGATCAGTCTTAAAGAATAAAAATTAGATAACTTACTTTTAAGACTAGCCTAAAGTCTAGTTCACGCTTGTAGTTCAGTTCGTTTGGTCCGAGCAAAAAACTAAAACTAAACCTATAGTCCTGGTCCGCTTAGCGTTCACACTGGCATTTATAACAGTGAACCTAAAGTTACTGAACCAAAGGCTCAGGGAGACGCTCACGACCTGATTGGTCGGCTTATATGACAGAGGAGCTGCTTACCGAACATTCAGAACAGCGCTGTGTGCCGGATTAAACCGGATCATTTTATGCGTGTACATATGGCATTATTTACCCGCTGAGAACTCACGAAGAGCTCATGAAATGGTCAAAACATTCAAAACAGCTCCAGGATTTCCTCCGTTGTGCAGAAAAGAGACGGCCGTTCCGTCGTCTGTATCGTTAAATGGGCAGCACAGGTCCTCTGATGAGAAGAACCAGGCTCTTCCTCGTTGCTCTACGTTTGCCCTCTAATGTTAACGTTACTCATGTTTTATACACCGATCTTTCCGCGTCGTTAATCAGCTGACTATGCGGCGCATCTTGTGACATAACGTCCTGTTATTGGTCCGTTTACATGTCTGGTCCGTGTTGCGTTCATATATCAGTCGAACCGCACCAGAGTTGGTTTGGAAGCGGACCGAGACTCATCTTTATAGCGCTCTCGGTCCGCTGGTTTAATTCGGATGGCAGCGTTCACATATGTTCAAATGAACCGCACTAACCACGCCATCGCACCAGGGTTCGTTTTAATCGAACCGAACATGACAAGTGTGAACGCACCATAAGTGATTTATGCAGCCGGCCCCTGGTCTGGTCTGGGTTTAGGTGGTCTTGACTACAGCACTAGTAATGATCCACCAGATACCCTTAAAAGGTCTGGCTGTTATATAACACCGCACTCAACTAGCCCTTTTCAGGATGCATTTGGTGTTTTCAAGCAAACGGCAGCCGAGACGGAGCATTACAGCAATTTCATGAGACTCGATCAAAACATTAATGCAGCTCAGGATAATACTCGCGGCCTCAAAGACGGACCCTGAGCTCAACATCTCAGCCTTCCCGACGGATTAAAGCAGCTTGTGTTTCATAAAGAACACGGATCGCGGTTTGCTTGATGGAGAAAATGAGCTTCAGCTCTGTTTATTGATCCGCTTTACCTCATGCATGGTGAGCAGGTAGTTCAATATACTCTGCAACTCATCTTCCTTCACTCCTCGGTCCTAAAAAACAACAACAACAAAAAACACAAAATTACATTATCAGTGTTCATATTTACTTTTGATAAAACTATTGGTCATTTTTACTTAAAGCCTTTATATACACTGATCAGGCATAACATTATGACCACTATTATTGCATTGGTTCCCCTTTTGCTGACCTGTCGAGGCATGGACTCCTCTATAAGGGGGATGTTAGCAGCAGACCCTTTAAGTCCTATAAGTTGTGAGCTGGGGCCTCCATGGATCGGACTCGTTTGTTCAGCTCATCCCACAGATGCTCGATTGGATTGAGATCTGGGGAATCTGGAGGCCGAGTCGAAGCCTCAAACTGGTCGTTGTGCTCCTCAAACCATTCCTGAAGCATTTGTGCTTTGTGTCAGGAGCATTATCCTGCTGGAAGAGCCACAGCCACCAGAATACCGTTTCCATGAAAGGCTGCAAAACTGTACGCCTCAAACTGAGCTGCTCTGTGTATTCTGCCAGCTTTCTATCAGAACCAGCATTAACTTCTGGAGCAGTTTGAGCTCCAGTAGCTCGTCTGTTTGATCGGACCACACGGGCCAGCATTCGCTCCCCACGTGCATCAATGAGCCTTGGCCACCCATGACCCTGTGGCCGGTTCTCCACTGGTCCTTCCTTGGAGCACTTTTGATAGATACTGACCACTGCAGACCGGGAACAGCCCACAAGAGCTGCAGTTTTGGAGATGCTCTGACCCAGTCGTCTAGCCGTCACAATCTGGCCAAACTCGCTCAAATCCTTACGCTTGCCCATTTCTCCTGCCGGTCATTATGTTATGCCTGATCAGAGTATAATGCATTTCAAAGTATTTTAATGAATTATTAATGCATGTTGTAATGCATTATATGATCTCTTGAGTAATTGTAACCACAGTTAGGATAAATTATAATATCTATTTATTGATACACCTTTAAAGAGCATCAAAACATTTATTACTTATCAAAAGATATACTGCTGCATAAAGGCTTCAAGTGAAGTGGTACCAATATGTCCTTAAAATTGGATTTTAATTTTCATTGAATAAAATAGCATATGATATTAGTAGACAAATCATTATAATAACAGATGCACACAATGACAAAAATGTCAGAATATATAATTCGTATAAACGAATGCATCAAACGTATGACAAATACTACAAACACATCATTCAAGTGTCGCTAGGTTGTGAGATATTTGATCTATAAAGAAATAAGTAATAATAATAATTTAAAACAATTTCAAATTAACACCCCTTTTGCTTAATGTGTGAGTTTGAAGGCACCGATTATGGATATTGGCTTTAAAATATTCGGTAACCCTTTAGTATGGGGAGCACATATTCACTATTAACTCCGACTTCTGCCTCATAAACTCCTAATTTACTGCTTATTAATAGTTAGTAAGGTAGTTTTTGTAGCGTTTAAGTTTAGGTATTGGGTCGGATTAAGGGATGTAGAATAAGCTCATGCAGAATAAGGCATTAATATGAGCTTTAGAAGTGCTCATAAACAGACAATATCATAGTAATATGCATGATCATAAGACACTAGTTAATAGTTAATAACTGAACCTTAAATTAAAGTGTTACCGAATATTCTATGAGGTTTTGCCTTTTGAAGAAACACTTTGATATGTATACAATAATCTGATTTATTTTCTGTAAATTGGTCGGGTGTTTTAAGGTTCTGAATGACCATGAAATCACCTGATGCTGCATTGTGTTAGTGTGTGTGTCTCAATGCTGTGTTTGTGACGGATCGGGCCACTATCACACACCTCTCACAACGATGATAATTACACGAAAAGCCAGAAAATGGAAAAAGGGGCCGAATATTATAGGAACCAAACAAAAAGGCAGCGGCTAAATGGATAAAACGTGCTGCTTGGAAACCACATCGTGCTCTTCAAAACAGGACAATAGCCTGGAGAGAACACAACACACATCTCTGCGTCGAGTGATGATCCATAATGCAATTCTCTCGGTGTTGGCCCCATCAGGCCGTGTGTGTCGTTTTTAAACAAACAAAGGCAAATAAACAAATTTCTGCATGACTGCCTTACAAACTGGATCACATTTCTGCGTAAAATGAGGATAAATTGCGTTATTTTAACAAAGCAGATGAGTCTTCTGGCTGTCACTGCTCGGGAACTAATGCGTTTTATTCAAGCTGCCCGACTCGCTGCATTGACGTGTCAAATAAAATCCGTTCTGAAGAACAAAGTGACGCTCTGATGGAAGGAAAGGCAGAAATGAAAAGGCAAAGCAGTTACCGTGTGTGTCAAAGATGTAACATTTTATAATTAAGTTTTATTATAACGTCTAACCACAAATTATGCATCAGGGATATGATATATTCCTATGTCATATAGTCTTTGATCAATTAAAAAAAAAAAAAAAAAAAATTATATATATATATATATATATATATATATATATATATATATATATATATATATATATATATATATATATATATATATATATCAGTGGCGGCTACTGGTCTGTCAGAGAGGGGAAGCTCATTTTTGGCCAATTATCTTATTTATTTAAAAGTAAATTCTGCCCTACGTTCCTTTTCAAGAAAATGGTCTTTTACCCTGTGAATGAATGAACGATCTAAAAAAATATTAAACTCTGTAAAACTGAAACAAGGAATGTGGTGTATAATTGTGTGAAATGTATGATGAAAATGAAGCAATTTCGCCCAGTAAATATCAAAGAAATAGGTTGCAGAAGTTTTTATTTCAACTGAACTTGAGAAATCCGCGATGGGACTGAGCGCGAATAGCTTCAGTGATTCCTTATAGTACAGAATCGCTGTCAGTCAAAAGGAGATGCAGACCCTCTAATCATCACGCAGAAGCTCAGGGTCCGGGCCAGCAGCCCACTCCCCATTCACTCCCAGAGACGCTGAGCGTCCGTGGGCGGGACATAATCGCAGCGTTTATCCAATGACCGTCTAGTTTCGAAGCGCTGAAAAAAACGTTCAAAGCAGCCCCATTGAAGTCAATGGACGCTGGGCTTCAATAGGGAAATGCACTGTGACGCTGAGGGAATGTATGAGAAGGAAATCGAGTCAGCTGACCTGCTATATGTAACTGATTCTGAACGAACTCGTCTTTGAGATGAACGTTTTCTAACGCATTTTTAGTCAATACAATGTTAATATAATAGTACATATTTGACCATTATTTTGTGACATTATAAGGGAAGCCGAGCTTCCCTTGCAGTCTTAAAGAAATCGCCACTGATATATATATATATATATATATATATATATATATATATATATATATATATATATATAATAAAAAAATACTTAATATAATACTTTTACACTATATCGGCCAAAAGTGTTGTGCTGCCTCTACACACACATGATCTCCCCATTGTTAACCCGTGGGGTTTAATCTGGAGTCGGCCCACCCTCTCTAACAGCTCCAGCTCTTCTGGGAAGGCTTTCCTCAAGGTTTAGGAGTGTGTTTATGGGGATTTTTGCCCATTCTTCTAGAAGCTCATTTGTGAGGTCAGGCACTGATGTTGGACGAGAAGGCCTGGCTCTCAGTCTCCGCTCTAATTCATCCCAAAGCTGTTCTATCGGGTTGAGCTCAGGACTCTGTGCAGGCCAGTCCAGTTCCTCCACACCAAACTCCTCATCCATGTCTTTATGGAGCGACGCTTTGTGCACTGGAGCGCAGTCATGCTGGGACAGGAAGGGGCCGTCCACAAACTGATCCCACAAAGTTGGGAGCGTGAAATTGTCCAAAATGTCTTGGTGAAGCATTAAGAGTTCCTTTCACTGGAACTAAGGGGCCAAGCCCTGAAAAACAATCCACCCCATAATCTCCCCTCCACCAAACTTTACACTTGGCACAATGCAGTCAGGTGAGTCCCGTTCCCCTGGCGACGGCCAAACCCAGACTCGTCCATGGGATTGTCAGACTGAAGCGTGATTGGTCGCTCAGAGAACACGTGTCACTGCTCTAGAGTCCAGTGGCGGCTGCTTTACTCCACTGCATCCCACGCTTTGCATTGCTCTTGGTGATGTAAGGCTTGGATGAGCTGCTCGGCCATGGAAACCCATTCCATGAAGCTCTCTCCGCTGTTCTTGAGCTCATCTGAAGGCCACAGAAGTCTGGAGGTCTGGAGCTGTTGACTCTGCAGAAAGTTGGAGACTTCTGTGCACTGTGACCCTCAGCATGCGCTGACCCCGCTCTGGGATTTAACACTTCGTGGCTGAGTTGCTGTTGTTCCCAATGGTTTCCTCTTTGTTCTAATCCCACTAACAGTTGAGCGTGGAATATTTAGTAGTGAGGAAATGTCAGGAATGGACTTATTGCACAGGTGTCAGCCTATCACGGCCCCACGCTTGAGTTCACTGAGCTCCTGAGAGCGACCCATTCTTTCACTAATGTGTGTAGAAGCGTCTGCAGGCCGAGAGCTGGAGTTATACACCTGTGGCCATGGATAGTGTATATATGCACATTTGAACAGACATTTTTTATATATACATTTTTTTTAATATATAATCCTGATTTTGTGCGGTCTCACCTTGAGAATGAGCTGCTTGAGGAAGAGAAGCATGAACGCCCGCAGGGATATAATCTCCTTCTGAGACGGCCGTGGACCGTCTGTAAGAAAACAAAGTGATTTACAACGATTACACGAGTTACACACACATCTAAACTCTTGATAAACACCTGCGTATGGCCTTTATAAACACTTGAGATGCTTAAAATGAGCTATTAGTCATTTTCAATTAATCAAAAGGCCTTATTTTTTATTCCTAAGCCATTTAGCAGAGCTGATGGTATAACATGTCACTCTCTTTGAATATTTCCCAAAACGACAGCTTTAAAAAAAAAAACATGTTTTTCTAGTGACTCAGATATTAATGAACAAACTAAAACCCGGAGCTTGTAAGGAATTACTCGTTTCATTTTTCAGGGATGAGGGAAAAGCCGCAGCTCAAAGCGTCAGGTTTCTTGCGATGGGTTCAAACTGAATTTAGTACAGTAACACACAACACAAACACACAAACACACACACACACACACACACACACACACACACACACACACACGAGAAAAGACACAGCTCAGGAAATACACACACCAACCCCATTTCCAAACCTCTTTCTCTTCCAGTCCCTCACTGTCTTTCTCAAACAGACACAAACACACTCCTCATCTTTTATTGAACACGCAGCGCACAGACGTTACAAAGCTGCTATAAAAAATTCACACGTCTTCCTATATGAAAGGCCACAGCTGAGCTCAAGCCATGTTCATCCTCACATCGAGTGTGTGTTGGTGTGTGTCGTCATCGTCCCTGTACTGCGGTTCTGTGGTGTGTGCAGTCGCATACACAAGCGCTCTGTGTATAATGTAATGGATGCCAGCCGAACTTAGCCCCGCCCCACAAAATGTTTAGGTCTGGGCTCGATCCATAGAGGAGTAATTATCCCCGAACAGAATCTGTTCTGACCAATGAGATCATCAGGGCCGGCTTTAGCCGATGACGGACAGATGATCAACAGAAACTGACCAATGAGATCATCAGGGCGGGCTTTAGCCGATGACGGACAGATGATCAACAGAAACTGACCAATGAGATCATCAGGGCGGGCTTTAGCCGATGACGGACAGATGATCAACAGTAGCGTAATCATCTCGTCATCAAAGGGGCTTGGGTTATATTTGTTGTAATCCTAAACGGAGAGCTTGTTTGTATCTGCATCACCTTCACTATTTCTCTCAGTAATGATGATCATGTTGGGTAAGTACTCTGTGTATCATTCAATTCTTTTATTTTTTTACAACACCGGCAAAGATCGTTTATTCCAGCGCGTGTGCAGACAGGGTTGCCAAGTTTTTACAGCAAAATCCATCAACTACTAGCCCTAAACAACAGCTTCTCTGGGGATTCTCCGGGGAAAAAAAGGTGTTTGGGGGTAAAATGTGTGTTATTTTGGTAAGGTTGCTGCCAAAATTCGCACTCATGGGTCTATATATCACATTATAGTCGCTTCAACCCGCGGATAAAAACGCGGACTTGGCAACACAGTGCAGTTGAGCTCTGTTGACATTTGACAACGCGTCGCTCCGCTGCTCTGATTGGTTGTCGGTCTGTCCAATCGAGGTCTTTCCTGGTTGGGTTAAACACGCCTCATAATCACAGCCCAATGAGCATCAGACTCACATTCTGACCAGAGCTGAGGATGACCACAGCAGGCTATAATATCTATATAATGCTCTGTAATATCCCTTAAGCTTTCCCAGCTGCATTGACAGAGCTGATGACTGTGTGTGAGTGTGTGTGTGTGAGAGTGTGTGTGAGTGTGTTCTCACCGAGGCCTTTAGGGCTGATGCCGCTGCTCTCCTGAGGGTTGCTGGCCCAGTAGTAATACTTGAGTGTGTGCATGAGCTGCAGAACAGTGCCGACTCTCCGGATGGTGCTGTAGATGGTGGCGGTGCCGATGAACTCTGCAGACAGATACGTGTAGAGCGAAAGCTGGACCTGAGAACGAACACACACACACACACACACACACAGCGGATCAGAAGCTCAGAGAGAAAAGATGCTCACCGGGCAACACAGACATGATAAAACACACACACAGCAAACAATGCTCTTCTTACTCAGTAATCTCGTCTTGTTTCCAGTCTAAATATCTAACAATTCTTAAATCAAGATGCATTTACTAGATCAGTGAAACGAGTCGCCAATGTCACGTGATTTCAGCAGTTTGGCGCTTCAGAACTGCTGAAATCACGTGACATTGGCAACCCGAATCATTGATCGATTCATGAACCGTTTGGAGGCACGTGGAGGAGAAGCCAATGCTGAATAAAGTCGTAGTTTTTGTTATTTT
>NC_090194.1:702500-717500 GCF_024679245.1 Pseudorasbora parva
TACAATATATTATATATTCCTGTAATATATTGCAAAATATACAAATGATTGCCACTTTCAATATATGGGAGAATATTAATATTAAATCTCATATATGTGAATATATTGCCTAATGTATTACATGATATTTTCCAATATACTGCAATATATTTTTGTCTGTAAGGGTTGTGAGAGAATGGGATTCGAATACAATACAGGGCTCCAGACTGCGACCATATGATGCATTTGTCGAACTAAAGGTGTAGGAAAGCTAACACTGTAGCAAAAAATACATGAAATGCCCACTATAACCAGTAGATGGCAGCAGAGGAGCGCTTAATGACTTATGAGCCATTTCCGTTCCGTAAAATATGGACAAAAGAAGAAAGTCACAAAGTCTCATGAAAAACAGATGCTGCGTCCCAATTCGCCTAAGTATGTACTCTTTTTGTGAAGAAAAGGTATATACTTTTGAGTGTGTAGCAGAAAAGTATGCAAGCTTCGGGACATACTACTTCGCCATCTTTAACGGACTCTGTCGCTTAGTTACGTGCATCCCGTCACCGTTTATCTGCCATGTCAATCATCGTCAGATTCGTCACAGTTCAAATCCTCCACATTCAGTTTAATCTCCTACCGTATCGGAGAGAAATGTAGCCGCTCGTTGATCTGCCATGTGTGGGTCTTTAATGCAGAGACTCTCCTCGTGTGTTTGCAGTTTAAATATAATGATGCATTTAAAAGTTAATGGCCAAATGTGTCATTAAAAAGTTCACAATGCTGCTGCAGGTGAAATATAATGTGGACAACACTGAATAAATATATTTTTGTCAGGTTAAATATTGATAGTTGGTCACTCAAACCCCTTTATCTAAACTTCTCTACTTAACCGTCGAGCTCGCACATCCGTCATGTTTGTAGTTTATTAACGCTTTTTATCTGCGTTTGTAGTTCTAATCGAATCCTCGTCCAACTCGCAATGGGTTGTGGGCAATATCAGCCGTTAGAGTGCCCATCGATCCATACTACGAATTCGGACCGGAAATAGTAAACCATCCGGGAATCTTTGGAATACTCTTTTCTACATACTACGATTTGGGACAGACTAATTCTATTTTCGAATACTATTTAGGATGGATAGTATGCGAATTGGGACGCAGGGAGAACCTTTTCTTCAGATTGTGACTGAATTACCCAGAGAGCAAGAGCAGAGCTGCTTTAATAATCTCTGGAGCTGTCAGTCAGTTCAGTCAGAGACTACAGAAGAACAACGGCACACTTTTACTCAGGACATGCTAGCTGGCAACATAGGATTCCATTCATTATGCTAAGCTAAGCTAGCGGCGACCCTGACAAACTAAAACAATGCACTGATACTAAAATGCATTTGCCCACATATCTAAATGTAGGACATATGCTGAATAAGCCCTAATTCTAAAAACGCTGGAGTGTTCCTTTAAATGAACTTTATGATACATTTTGCCACCATCTGTAGATCTGCTTTCAAATGTTGTGCAAATGTTTGAACATAAGCACCAGAGCCCAACATATCTGCCGGACTAAACCACAGCTCCAGTATTCATCACCTTTATTATGGCAGCTAAATGTTTAGGGACACGTCAAGGACAACATAATAGATCCCAACGAACAGTACAAAATAAAAAATGTAGCGTATACACATAATCCCTAGAAGCGATGTTCCTGGCGAACATGAATTATGTCTTTGTGTCTTAATGATGCTGTGGAGGTGATGAGATTGCCCTTTCTGTTTCATGAAGCCCGGCGGGGAACATTATCACGGATCGATTATCACAGATCTGTGCTCCGCTGATTATGCCTGCCAGCTCAATGCTCATGTCTGATCCGCTCGTCATGCCTGCGAGCTCACACTGCAAAAAAATGCTCTTCTTACTCACTATGTATTTTTGTCTTGTTTCTAGTCCAAACATCTAAAAATTCGTAAAACAAAAAGTATTGAATTAAGATTATTTTTCTCACCCCATTGGCAGATTATTTATCTTATTTTAACCAACAACTCTCTTCATTTTGAGTTATTTTTTCCCAAAACACCCGTCCACAAACTGATCCCACAAAGCTGGGAGCATGAAATTGTCCAAAATGTCTTGGTGAAGCATTAAGAGTTCCTTTCACTGGAACTAAGGGGCCAAGCCCTGAAAAACAACCCCGCCCCATATTCCCCCCTCCACCAAACTTTACACTTGGCAAATGCAGTCAGGTGAGTCCCGTTCTCCAGGCAACCACCAAAATGTCTTGGTATTGTGAGGCATTAAAAGTTCAACCCATTCTTTCACTAATGTGTGTAGAAGCGTCTGCAGGCCGAGAGCTGGAGTTATACACCTGTGGCCATGAACGACTGAACACCTGAACTCAGTGATCTGGAGGGGCGGCCCAATACTTTTGGCAATATAGTGTATATCGGTTATCGGACAACATCTTCACATCAGTGCATCCCTATTTAGTAAAGTATAGCCTCTGCATATAAAACGCAAGAATAGTATTCTCTATTGATATAGATGTCATTTAATATGTTAAAGCATCTGAGTGGATCGTTCTCCTCACCAGACGGTCGTCTCCACAGGGCTGTCATTGGGCTGCCTGTAGTCCAGCTGTGAAAAGAGCGGGAAAAGGACTTGGATTCCTCCAATCGAGTGGATGGCGCTGTGGATGGAGTGAGTGACGATAGCCTTCACATCCTGCATACACACACAAAATGGCTTATTAGAAAACTGAACATAAAGCGTTTTCTAGAAAACCTTAAAAATGTAAAAATGCAGAATGTGTCCTGTGATGGGTAGGTTTAGGGGCAGGGGCAGGGGCAGTGTGTGTGTGTGTGTGTGTGTGAGAGTGTGAGTGAGTGTGTGAGAGTGTGAGTGAGTGTGTGAGCGAGTGTGAGCGTGTGTGTGTGTTTGTGTACGTGTGTGTGTACGTGTGTGTGTGTGTGTGTGTGTGTGCGTGTGTGTGTGTGCGTGTGTGTGCGTGTACGGGACCGACCTGCAGCATTAGGGCGTGCGGCGAGTGCACGAATATGGATGAGTTTTCCCTGGGCGAGGACTCGAGGCACAGCTGAGCGTCGGTGGCTTTAGCGTTGTAGGTGAAGCTGATGCTGTTGGCCAGCTTCCCGTCGTACAGCACCTGCTTATGGTGCTCCGCCAGGTGGATGTCACTCTCAGACTTAAACTTAAACGTGCTCTGTGAAGACATTACAGACAATACAAGGCTAAATACAACACAAAAACATCCTTCTCTGACATTTTGCTTCTCTTTCAGCCTCTCTTGGCCAGTGGAAAACACCAGGGACTGGGCCGCATCCCAGAGGACTGATGATAATAATAATAATAATAATAATAATAATAATAATAATACTTTATTACTGAGGCACAGAGCAGCCACACACACAGGCGTACATTATCGTAATGAAGCTCTGGCTGCAAAATGTGCCATTTCACTAATGGCTCTAAGTGGGAGTGTGTGCCCGTATGAGAGAGTGTGTGTGTGTGTGTGTGTGTGTGTGTGTGTACCTCATGTAAAGCACTCTGTGCCACTAGACATCTACTCAACTGAGGACGTGAATGAGGGACTTACATAAGATCATGCAAAACTTCCTGATTGTGAATGACAGGATTTTCAACTCATTTCATTTGCTTTCCCCCCAAGATTTTATATATGGAATGTTTTGAAAAGTATTCATCGTGACCTCTTTAGGATCTGTTTGCATTTTACACAGTTAACAGCCTTTGTGTAAGTGTTTTAGATTGTCATTTAAAGACATCCACCTTCCAAACTAACGGTCCTACTGAGCCATCGGCCAATATTAGACATGTAATATCAAATATATTGGATAATCTAGATATAAATAAAAAAATACACCATAAATGCTAATATCCTCAAATAAATAGAAATATGAAAAATTAATACCCATAAAAAATTTTTTTACATTTCCATAACATTTTAGGCTATTTTCTGGTTTAGAAACAGCCCGCCTTTGCTGATGAGGTCACGTTAGTCTAAACTGCTTCTCCGGTCATGTGTCGTCCCATGACCAATCAAACTCCATCCGACATTATTTCACTGAATATTTGATTTTATTTTGCTTTTAAAGCCTGAATCAATCAGTTACCTTAAAAAACACAACAATAACACTGATGATCTCTTCATCTCCTGTTAGTGGGTGGGATATATTAGGCAGCAAGTGAACATTTCGTCCTCAGAGTTGATGTGTGTGAAGCAGGAGAAATGGGCAAGCGTCAGGATTTGAGCGAGTTTGGCCAGATTGTGACGGCTAGACGACTGGGTCAGAGCATCTCCAAAACTGCAGCTCTTGTGGGCTGTTCCCGGTCTGCAGTGGTCAGTATCTATCAAAAGTGCTCCAAGGAAGGACCAGTGGAGAACCGGCCACAGGGTCATGGGCGGCCAAGGCTCATTGATGCACGTGGGGTCCGGTCAAACAGACGAGCTACTGGAGCTCAAACTGCTCCAGAAGTTAATGCTGCTTCTGATAGAAAGCTGGCAGAATACACAGAGCAGCTCAGTTTGAGGCGTATGGACCAGTCAGGGTGACCTCTGACCCCGCCGAAAGCACCAACAGTGGCACGTCAGTATCAGATTCATGGAGGCCCCACCTCGCAACTTAAAGGACAAGCCATTTTTGGAGTGTGTTTAAAAATAAATGCTTTGTTTATAATGTTCTCAGCTCTGAAACTTACAGGATGTTTTAAAGGTACAAAGACCTCTTATGTGTCTAAAGATTTGTGAGGTCTTGACCCCTTTGACTTTCAAAAGCACTGAATATTAATCACTATAAGCACAATTGCCTCGCGAGTCTATAGGAATGACAGACGCATTAGTAATGAGACCAAACAGTCTCACACACACACACACACACACACACACACTTTCCCCTCGCCGTCACTCTCTTTTGCTCCCCGCAATCCCACGAGAGAGCTTCCATACACACTGTGTGAATGATGATCTATATAACCTATAACCACACACACACACACACACACACACACACACGCGCCAGTCCAGACGGCTCTCTGTGCGAGAATGCCAAGTGCCCCATACCTCACATGCTAATTACCACGGCAACACACAGCCGGAGAGCAGCTTGTTGGCTGTCACATGCTGACCAGACATCTGGGCTTCCTCTGGTACAAGACCACATCAACTGACCACAGCGCCACACACACTCTCACTCACTAGCTCACACACACACACACACTCTCTCACTCACTAGTTCACATACACACTCACTCACTAACTCTTACACACACACGCATGCACACACATACAGAAAGACAGAAACACACACACACACACTCACTTTTACTCACTAACTCACACAGACAGACAGACAGACAGACAGACACTCACTCACTCACTCACTCACTCACTCACACACTCACACACTCACACACTCACACACACACTCACACACTCACACACTCACACACTCACACACTCACACACTCACACACTCACACACTCACACACTCACACACTCACACACTCACTCACACACTCACACACTCACTCACACACTCACTCACACACTCACTCACACACTCACTCACTCACACACTCACACACTCACTCACACACTCACACACTCACACACTCACACACTCACTCACTCACACACTCACTCACACACTCACTCACTCACACACTCACTCACACACTCACTCACTCACACACTCACTCACACACTCACTCACACACTCACTCACACACTCACTCACACAGACAGACAGACTCACTCACAGACTCAGACTCACAGACAGACTCACTCACACACTCACTCACTCACTCACTCACAGACTCACTCACTCACTCACTCACTCACACAGACAGATTCACTCACTCACAGACACACAGACTCACTCACTCACTCACTCACTCACTCACTCACTCACTCACTCACACAGACAGATTCACTCACTCACAGACACACAGACAGACTCACTCACACACACACTCACTCACTCACTCACTCACTCACTCACTCACTCACTCACTCACTCACTCACTCACTCACTCACTCACTCACACACTCACTCACTCACTCACTCACTCACTCACTCACTCACTCACTCACTCACTCACTCACTCACTCACTCACTCACTCAGATTCACTCACTCACAGACACACAGACAGACACACTCACTCACTCACTCACTCACTCACACAGACAGATTCACTCACTCACTCACTCACTCACTCACTCACTCACACACTCACACACTCACACACTCACACACTCACTCACTCACTCACTCACTCACTCACTCACTCACTCACTCAGATTCACTCACTCACAGACACACAGACAGACACACTCACTCACTCACTCACTCACTCACACAGACAGATTCACTCACTCACAGACACACAGACAGACTCACTCACTCACTCACTCACACACAGACAGATTCACTCACTCACAGACACACAGACAGACTCACTCACACACTCACTCACTCACTCACTCACTCACACACACAGATTCACTCACTCACAGACACACAGACAGACACACTCACTCACTCACTCACTCACTCACACAGACAGATTCACTCACTCACAGACACACAGACAGACACACTCACTCACTCACACACTCACAGATTCACTCACTCACAGACACACAGACAGACACACTCACTCACTCACTCACTCACTCACTCACTCACTCACTCACTCACTCACTCACTCACTCACACAGACAGATTCACTCACTCACAGACACACAGACAGACTCACTCACTCACTCACTCACACAGACAGATTCACTCACTCACAGACACACAGACAGACTCACTCACTCACAGACACACAGACAGACTCACTCACTCACTCACACACACAGACAGATTCACTCACTCACTCACTCACAGACACACACACAGACAGACTCACTCACACACTCACTCACTCACTCACTCACTCACTCACTCACTCACTCACTCACAGACACACAGACAGACACACTCACTCACTCACTCACACACACAGACAGATTCACTCACTCACAGGCACACAGACAGACACACTCACTCACTCACACACACAGACAGATTCACTCACTCACAGGCACACAGACAGACACTCACTCACTCACTCACACACACAGACAGATTCACTCACTCACAGGCACACAGACAGACACACTCACTCACACACACAGACAGATTCACTCACTCACAGGCACACAGACAGACTCACTCACTCACTCACTCACACACACACACAGACAGATTCACTCACTCACAGGCACACAGACAGACTCACTCACTCACTCACTCACTCACTCACTCGTACACGCACACACACTCACACACGCACGCGCGCACACACGCCTTACATTTCCGCATAAATTACATGCATGTCATATAAACAGAATAATCCTCGACCTGCTAGAGGCGCAGATGTGCACTAACGTCATGCATCGATATTTGCAGAACCCAGAGCAGACACACTTGACCTTTATTTGGAGTGTGACCAATCAGCCATGACTTTACATCTTTTCCTTGACTCGTTATTTGATCTGACTTCTAAAAGTTGACATTTTCGTGCAAAATTGAATTAAAAATGCTAAATAAGTGCTTTTGGCCAGATGGTGTTTCTTCAGGTCATGCGACTCCAGTATCGTCTGAAACGATCATCTGTGCATAACTCAATGACATTAAATCAACACTTTTAATCAGCAAAGACAGATTCAGTTCCTTTAAATACATTAGAGGCGTTTATATTGCCACAAAAGATTCGTAATTCACATAAATGCTGTTCTTTTGAACTGTCTATTCATCGGAGAATCCTGACAAAATGCATCAGTTTCCACAGAAATATTAAGCAGCACAACTGTTATCATCATTAATAATAATCCTAAATGTGTGTTGATCATCAGATCCTCTGCAGCGCCATTACTTCCGCTGAGTGAGGTCAAAATACTGCCGTGATCGTAGATATATTTACATAGATGCCTCATTAGTGCCTGTGCAGATTGGTCTAAGATTATTTTTCTCACCCCATTTGCCTGTTTTAAGCAAAAACTTTGATATTTTTCCCCAGAAAACAAGCACAAATATCTTCTGTCATTTTAACGATCTAGTAAATGCATCTTGATTTAAGAATATTTAGATATTTGGACTGGAAACAAGACAAGAATACTAAATAAGACGAGCATTTTTTTGCAGTGTATGATCATCAGATCATCTGAGCCCGTCCGCGCCGCTGAAATCAGGGAGATTGCGCTCGTTTTTTGGGCTAAAGGAGAAGAATCGAAGTTGACGGCTTGGATTTCCCCTCAACGCTCGTCTCTGAAACACAGCCATTAACCGGCCAAGCGGAAAGATTAACATCACTCATCTATCCTTCACTCCTCGCTCTTACGCTCAGGGGGTTTTAAAGGGTTCGTCTATTTTAAGCGCTGCTTTGACAAACACTTCACACACACAGAGAGAGAGAGAGAGAGGTGAGAGTCCGGTTAATGAGCGAGGACGAGAGGAGAGAGTGAACATCAGGTATTATTAACAGATCTGCCGGAGAAACCGAGCCGGTGTAATGAGAAAGTGCTTTAGCGCAGCACACGTTTCAGGAGCGGCTCTCTCAGATATACGGCACACAGACCCGACGCGCAAACACAAACAACAACAACAACAACACACTCTCTGGTTTATAGCTGCACGTATGTAAGGGTTTGGAGAGAGCTAACACACACACACAGGTGTAAGGTCGTCCAAAGCGTCCCAGTGGAGGCCAACGATCGGTGGGTGGAGGTCGCTGCACGCTCAATCTTTTCAGACGGAAAAGGGATTTTATTCCACACTGCAATAAATGCTCTTCTTCCTCAGTATTTTTGTCTTGTTTCTAGTCCAAACATCTAAAAATTCTTACAACAAGAAGTATTTACTAGACAAGCAAAAGTAATTGTCTTGTTTTGGGAAAAATAACTCAAAATGAAGAGAGTTTTTGCTTAAAATAAGATAAATAATCTGCCAATGGGGTGAGAATAATAATCTTAATTCAAACAGAAAACAAGATTATTTTTCTCACCCCATTGACAGATTATTTAAAAGCATTTTTCGCAGTGTGGCTGTATCAATATGAAGTATCGATATATATCAATACTCTAATAAAAATAGTTTTACTAATTTTTATGTAATCATTTACTTTATTTAAAAAGATTTTTTAATGCATACAAAATGAATAACCTGTTACTGAATAGTTTTCCAATATTTTCCTGAACCATGATCTGAACGAGCCCGAACCAATCGATCACAGAGAGAGCGTTCGCTCACTGTATCAAACAGAGCTGCGTTCCCAAACGATGATAAAAAACGCTGATGCTTTTGGAAACACAGCCCAGAACTTATGGGGACATTTGTTCCTCACAATGTAATATAAACAAGTGCGCGCACAAACACACACACACACACACACACACACACACACACACACACACACACGTATGTTTGTTTCACTATATTAGTGAGGACATTACATAGACTTCCATTGATTTTATATCAGGTTAATGATACTTTCTTTCCCCTAACCCTAAACCTAACCATCACACACACACACACACACACACACAAACACACACACACACACACACACACACACACACACACACACACACAACCCCTATCCCTATCCCTAAACCTACCCATCACACACACACACTCACACACACACACACACACACACACACACACACACACACACACACACTACCCCTATCCCTAAACCTACCCATCACACACACACACTCACACTCACACACCGCCCCTAACCCAATCCTATCCCTAAACCTCCCCATCCCAGAAACATCTGCAGAACAACAGATTTAAATAAAAACATGTTTTGGCAGATTTATAAGCTTTTTTAACTAGTGAGTTGTTTTCATATTTTACTATCACAAGTACAGTCTTACAAGGTACACACACACACTATCTCTCTCACACACACGCAAACATACTATATAAGTGAGGACATTTGTGCCCTCACAAGTATAGGCTTACAAGGAACACACACACACACACAGGATATACCGTACCTTATATCCGGGTCCGAGCTGATGAATGGCGAAGATCTGAGCGGGGTTTAGCGCCTCACTGAACACATAAACGGCCCCGAGCTGCCCGCAGAACACACGGTTAGCATCGGCCGTCTCAGAAGAGCCCAGGAAACATTTATCATAACTCTGCAGGAAGAGAGGAAGACAGGATGAGGAAAACACACCAAAAGTGGAGCTTTTTATCAGTTCGGTGGATCGAGAGTTTTCTGGAAAGGCCCTCCTGACGACATCTTAATCTGATTTACTTTAGCGCGTCTAGTCACACTGCTCTTAAATGGCAAATGAACTGCATTTAAATAGTGCTTTCAACAGACCCTATGGCCATCTGAAGCGCTTTACATTCCCCCATTCACACACCGGCGGCGGTGTCGGCCATGTTAGGCCCATCCAGCTCATCGGGAGCAGCTGGGGTTCGGTGTCTCCCTCATGGACACCTCGACACTTGGTCAGGTGACCGGGGATCGAACCACCAACCTTTCGGTTTCTAGACATCCTACACAAACCACTGAGCCACTGCCGCCCCATATCACCAATGTCAGTAAGAGTGTCTTAAAGAGACAGTTCACACAAAAATATAGCCCCTTTCACACTGCACATCGGACCCGGAATATTACCGGAACATTGCCGGGTCGCCTTCTGTGTGAAAGCAACCACGTCCCGGGATTGATTACCGAATCCGACCCGGGTCGGGGACCTAGTAATATTGCGGTATCCGACCCGGGACGAGCGCTGTGTGAACAAAAGCCGAAACTAATGCAGCGACGGATGTGACGTAGTGATGACGTAGTTATCGTGCGACTCCTAGAGCTTGTTTTTTTTTTCAATAACACAACCCTGCAGTGCCAGAAGAGCTCGTCGGTGTTTAAACGCAGAGTTTTCGCACACAAATTAAACTACAATTAAACACGCAGAAATGTGCGCAAACTGGACACAAGTTGAGACCACGGAGCTCCTTACTCTCCGCGCTGAAGATGAGATCGTTCGCCAGCTCAGTGGAACGGTACGTGATGCGGTCGTTTATGAGCAAATAAAAATAAAAATGCATCAGCGTGGTTTCCCGAGAGAGAAAGCGCAAATTATAAGTAAGCTGAAGGCTTTGAAAAAAAAGTTTCACCAAGTGCTGGATCACAACAAAAATTGTTTTCTGTATACTTGAAATTGTTACATTTTATGTAAACAGGCACAACACACTTTATATTCTATCCAAAATAAAGTATTTTTTATTGAGAATTGTTGACATGTTTTATTTTGGTGTAAACAAGTTAGAAGAGCGTTTTCATAGCCTGAATGCCATCCTTTACGATTGTAGTAAGCTGCAGCATCTTCCCGGGAAGCAATAATAGGGATGTGACTACCGTCTATTGCACCAGCACATAATGGATACCCACGTTGAGCGAATCCATTTATAGTGTTCTGAAGAGCTTCTCCTCTGGGCAAGGTGATGAAACGTTTGAAAAGTTCTCTTCAATGTCGCGGTCACTTCATGAACCAGAGTACAAACAGTCGACAGCCCCACACCAAAAAGACAACCGATTGTGCGGTATTCGCCAGGGGTAGCATACCACCACAAAACAATAGCCAATCTACGGCGTGGTTCAAGTGGCTTCTCCAGTTTGTAGACTTTCGTCTCAGACTTCGCTCAACAAGTTGCAGAACAAACTCGAACGTGGTGCGTGACATGCGAAAGTGCTGACGCCACTGATCGGCGGTGAAGTTTTCGAGGACATAAACACAGCACCTTGAGGTCTTCGTAGCATCCACATTCTTCTATCAGAAACACCCAGTTGCATGAGCCGTGTACACAGAGCGGTAACTTTTAGCATCCGATGGCGCCTCTGTGCTCTAAGTCTCGCTGCTTCACTTTGTTTCCTACTCTCAGCAAGCTTTTCTTCCAGCGTACGCGTTATCTCATTAACTCTTCAGAAAGAATTCAATATAGAAAAACATAAAGTAATTTGGGCATTTAGCATAAACAACAATGCCGCTAGTTGCTGGTCAACAGCCATGTTTACAAAGCACTGAGAACACGTTTTGCCTTTCCTTATTCTTTGGCGCCAATCTTTTTCGACTCGTACGTTATACGTCACATCCGGACATCACGTGTCAACTCGACCCGGGACCGTTACGGGTTGTGTGTGAAAAGCGCACATATTACGGTATTTCGCTGGCAGTGTGAATGGACCAAATCTAGCGACCCGGGAACAAATGCCGGGTCGCATTATCCGTGTATTTGCCGGAATCGCAGTGTGAAAGGGGCTTTAAAGAGACAGTTCACACAAAAATATAACATCCGTCGGTAATGCCGCCGACACATGCTATCGGAATTACTGGAAATATGAGTTTCTGAGGTAAAAATTTCACATGAACGCCCTCTGACTGTGGCAAATCACACACACACACACACACACACACACACACACACACACACACATCATTGGTGATTACACACACACTTACGTCATTGGTGTTGACGTGCCATGCCATGTCCCCGTAGGACACCAGCTGGCCGTTGACGTAGCAGCGTATCTCGCTGTTCCTCCAGCGGTTGTAGATGTGGACGATGCTGATCATGTACCACTGCGGAGACGGGAAGAGGAAGCAGCATTAATATCCACACTCAGACTGCATAAAGCTCATAACTGAACAATTACTAAAGGTACAGAAGCGAACATTGGGCCCTATTCTAACAATCTGAGCTCTTAGGGCGAGTCCGAATCCTCTTCTGCTCGTTTAACGACGGGACAAACGGTCTGCGCTCGGCTCAGGGTCTAAAAGGGTCGTCCCTCGCATCTTAATGAATCATGGGTGTGTTGAATGAATGAATGAGGTGTTTATAAAACACTTTCATATGTACTACTGCACACCCAGAGCGCTTCACACTCCTGTCAGGGTCTCTCCTCAACCACTGGATGATGCGATGGGACCCACGCTACAACACCGCCATAGTGCGCTCACACACACACACCACGAGAGGGGGATGGAGCCCATTCAGGGGACGGGGATTATTAGGGGGCCATGATTGGTGAGGGCCAATGGAGGAACCCGAGGTTACAGCCCTACGCTTCACCAGAAGAGTCAGGACCTCTAACGTCTCAGCCGAAGGACGTGTTCTGGGCATAACAAGCAATTAACCAATCAGAGTCTCATCTCCCTGTGTGTGTGTGTGTGTGTGTACGTACGTACGTACGTGAAGCGTGTGCGTGCATACATACGTGAAGTGTGTGTGTGCGTGCGTGCGTGCGTGCGTGCGTACAAAGCAGTGTGTGCGTGCGTGCGTGTGACGTGTGTGTGAGCGATGTGTGTGTGTGTGAGCGAAGTGTGTGAGAGTTTGTGTGTCCGAGAGTGTGTGCGTGCGACGTGTATGCGAGTGCGTGTGAGTGTGCATGTGCTGTGCATGTGTGTGTGTGTGTGTGTGTGATAGAGAGTGCATGTGCTGTGTGTGTGTGTGTGTAATAATCAGAGTGTGTGTGTTGCTGTGGGTCCCTGTGTGTGTAATAACCAGTGTGTGTGTGTGTGTGTGTGTGTGTGTGTGTGTGTGTGTGTGTGTGTGTGTGTGTGTGTGTGTGTGTGTGTGTGTGTAATAATCAGTGTGTGTGTGTTGCATTGGGTCCCTGTGTGTTTAATAACCAGTGTGTGTGTGTCTGTGTGTGTGTGTGTGTGTGTGTGTGTGTGTGTGTAATAATCAGTGTGTGTGTTGCTGTGGGTCCCTGTGCGTAATAACCAGTGTGTGTGTGTGTGTGTGTGTGTGTGTGTGTGTGTGTGTGTGTGTAATAATCAGAGTGTGTGTGGGTGTGTGGGTAATAATCAGAGTGTGTGTGTGTAATAATCAGAGTGTGTGTATTGCTCTGGGTCCCTGTGTGTGTAATAATCAGTGTGTGTGTGTGTGTGTAATAATCAGTGTGTGTATGTGTGTGTGTGTGTGTGTGATAGAGAGTGCATGTGCTGTGTGTGTGTGTGTGTGTAATAATCAGAGTGTGTGTGTTGCTGTGGGTCCCTGTGTGTGTAATAACCAGTGTGTGTGTGTGTGTGTGTGTGTGTGTGTGTGTGTGTGTGTGTGTGTGTAATAATCAGTGTGTGTGTGTTGCTTTGGGTCCCTGTGTGTTTAATAACCAGTGTGTGTGTGTCTGTGTGTGTGTGCGTGTGTGTGTGTGTGTAATAATCAGTGTGTGTGTTGCTGTGGGTCCCTGTGCGTAATAACCAGTGTGTGTGTTGCTGTGGGTCCCTGTGTGTGTAATAATCAGTGTGTGTGTTGCTGTGGGTCCCTGTGTGTGTAATAATCAGAGTGTGTGTGTGTGTGTGTGTGTGTGTGTGTGTGATAGAGAGTGCATGTGCTGTGTGTGTTTGTGTGTGTGTGTGTGTGTGTGTGTGTGGGTAATAATCAGAGTGTGTGTGTGTGTGTGTGTAATGATCAGAGTGTGTGTATTGCTGTGGGTACCTGTGTGTGTAATAATCAGTGTGTGTGTGTGTGTGTGTGTGTGTAATAATCAGTGTGTGTGTGTGTGTGTGTGTGTGTGTGTGTGTTATAATCAAAGTGAGTGTGTGTGTGAGTGTGTGTGTTGTGTTCCACCTATAGGCTCATATCACTAACACACTCTTTATAACAGAAATACTGCACTATTGACTTTAGACCGTGTGCTTAAAGCTCTAGTGACGGAAATAACTACAATCCCATAATGCATTGCAAACAGCATAATTAAATTAAAAATGATGGGTTACAAATGTTGAATACAAACACACACACACACACACACACACACACACACACACACACACACACACACACACACACACACACACACACACACACACACACACATGCCTTTAAACAGCTTTTGATTTTGATCGGAAACATTTGTAATGGTTTTAGAAGTCTCTTATGCTCACTAAGGCTGCATTTATTTTATTAAAAATACCTACAAAA